>NC_088137.1:0-223739 GCF_036370855.1 Dromaius novaehollandiae
ACCCTAACCCTAACCCTAACCCTAACCCTAACCCTAACCCTAACCCTAACCCTAACCCTAACCCTAACCCTAACCCTAACCCTAACCCTAACCCTAACCCTAACCCTAACCCTAACCCTAACCCTAACCCTAACCCTAACCCTAACCCTAACCCTAACCCTAACCCTAACCCTAACCCTAACCCTAACCCTAACCCTAACCCTAACCCTAACCCTAACCCTAACCCTAACCCTAACCCTAACCCTAACCCTAACCCTAACCCTAACCCTAACCCTAACCCTAACCCTAACCCTAACCCTAACCCTAACCCTAACCCTAACCCTAACCCTAACCCTAACCCTAACCCTAACCCTAACCCTAACCCTAACCCTAACCCTAACCCTAACCCTAACCCTAACCCTAACCCTAACCCTAACCCTAACCCTAACCCTAACCCTAACCCTAACCCTAACCCTAACCCTAACCCTAACCCTAACCCTAACCCTAACCCTAACCCTAACCCTAACCCTAACCCTAACCCTAACCCTAACCCTAACCCTAACCCTAACCCTAACCCTAACCCTAACCCTAACCCTAACCCTAACCCTAACCCTAACCCTAACCCTAACCCTAACCCTAACCCTAACCCTAACCCTAACCCTAACCCTAACCCTAACCCTAACCCTAACCCTAACCCTAACCCTAACCCTAACCCTAACCCTAACCCTAACCCTAACCCTAACCCTAACCCTAACCCTAACCCTAACCCTAACCCTAACCCTAACCCTAACCCTAACCCTAACCCTAACCCTAACCCTAACCCTAACCCTAACCCTAACCCTAACCCTAACCCTAACCCTAACCCTAACCCTAACCCTAACCCTAACCCTAACCCTAACCCTAACCCTAACCCTAACCCTAACCCTAACCCTAACCCTAACCCTAACCCTAACCCTAACCCTAACCCTAACCCTAACCCTAACCCTAACCCTAACCCTAACCCTAACCCTAACCCTAACCCTAACCCTAACCCTAACCCTAACCCTAACCCTAACCCTAACCCTAACCCTAACCCTAACCCTAACCCTAACCCTAACCCTAACCCTAACCCTAACCCTAACCCTAACCCTAACCCTAACCCTAACCCTAACCCTAACCCTAACCCTAACCCTAACCCTAACCCTAACCCTAACCCTAACCCTAACCCTAACCCTAACCCTAACCCTAACCCTAACCCTAACCCTAACCCTAACCCTAACCCTAACCCTAACCCTAACCCTAACCCTAACCCTAACCCTAACCCTAACCCTAACCCTAACCCTAACCCTAACCCTAACCCTAACCCTAACCCTAACCCTAACCCTAACCCTAACCCTAACCCTAACCCTAACCCTAACCCTAACCCTAACCCTAACCCTAACCCTAACCCTAACCCTAACCCTAACCCTAACCCTAACCCTAACCCTAACCCTAACCCTAACCCTAACCCTAACCCTAACCCTAACCCTAACCCTAACCCTAACCCTAACCCTAACCCTAACCCTAACCCTAACCCTAACCCTAACCCTAACCCTAACCCTAACCCTAACCCTAACCCTAACCCTAACCCTAACCCTAACCCTAACCCTAACCCTAACCCTAACCCTAACCCTAACCCTAACCCTAACCCTAACCCTAACCCTAACCCTAACCCTAACCCTAACCCTAACCCTAACCCTAACCCTAACCCTAACCCTAACCCTAACCCTAACCCTAACCCTAACCCTAACCCTAACCCTAACCCTAACCCTAACCCTAACCCTAACCCTAACCCTAACCCTAACCCTAACCCTAACCCTAACCCTAACCCTAAAACCCTAACCCTAACCCTAACCCTAACCCTAACCCTAACCCTAACCCTAACCCTAACCCTAACCCTAACCTAACCCTAACCCTAACCCTAACCCTAACCCTAACCCTAACCCTAACCCTAACCCTAACCCTAACCCTAACCCTAACCCTAACCCTAACCCTAACCCTAACCCTAACCCTAACCCTAACCCTAACCCTAACCCTAACCCTAACCCTAACCCTAACCCTAACCCTAACCCTAACCCTAACCCTAACCCTAACCCTAACCTAACCCTAACCCTAACCCTAACCCTAACCCTAACCCTAACCCTAACCCTAACCCTAACCCTAACCCTAACCCTAACCCTAACCCTAACCCTAACCCTAACCCTAACCCTAACCCTAACCCTAACCCTAACCCTAACCCTAACCCTAACCCTAACCCTAACCCTAACCCTAACCCTAACCCTAACCCTAACCCTAACCCTAACCCTAACCCTAACCCTAACCCTAACCCTAACCCTAACCCTAACCCTAACCCTAACCCTAACCCTAACCCTAACCCTAACCCTAACCCTAACCCTAACCCTAACCCTAACCCTAACCCTAACCCTAACCCTAACCCTAACCCTAACCCTAACCCTAACCCTAACCCTAACCCTAACCCTAACCCTAACCCTAACCCTAACCCTAACCCTAACCCTAACCCTAACCCTAACCCTAACCCTAACCCTAACCCTAACCCTAACCCTAACCCTAACCCTAACCCTAACCCTAACCCTAACCCTAACCCTAACCCTAACCCTAACCCTAACCCTAACCCTAACCCTAACCCTAACCCTAACCCTAACCCTAACCCTAACCCTAACCCTAACCCTAACCCTAACCCTAACCCTAACCCTAACCCTAACCCTAACCCTAACCCTAACCCTAACCCTAACCCTAACCCTAACCCTAACCCTAACCCTAACCCTAACCCTAACCCTAACCCTAACCCTAACCCTAACCCTAACCCTAACCCTAACCCTAACCCTAACCCTAACCCTAACCCTAACCCTAACCCTAACCCTAACCCTAACCCTAACCCTAACCCTAACCCTAACCCTAACCCTAACCCTAACCCTAACCCTAACCCTAACCCTAACCCTAACCCTAACCCTAACCCTAACCCTAACCCTAACCCTAACCCTAACCCTAACCCTAACCCTAACCCTAACCCTAACCCTAACCCTAACCCTAACCCTAACCCTAACCCTAACCCTAACCCTAACCCTAACCCTAACCCTAACCCTAACCCTAACCCTAACCCTAACCCTAACCCTAACCCTAACCCTAACCCTAACCCTAACCCTAACCCTAACCCTAACCCTAACCCTAACCCTAACCCTAACCCTAACCCTAACCCTAACCCTAACCCTAACCCTAACCCTAACCCTAACCCTAACCCTAACCCTAACCCTAACCCTAACCCTAACCCTAACCCTAACCCTAACCCTAACCCTAACCCTAACCCTAACCCTAACCCTAACCCTAACCCTAACCCTAACCCTAACCCTAACCCTAACCCTAACCCTAACCCTAACCCTAACCCTAACCCTAACCCTAACCCTAACCCTAACCCTAACCCTAACCCTAACCCTAACCCTAACCCTAACCCTAACCCTAACCCTAACCCTAACCCTAACCCTAACCCTAACCCTAACCCTAACCCTAACCCTAACCCTAACCCTAACCCTAACCCTAACCCTAACCCTAACCCTAACCCTAACCCTAACCCTAACCCTAACCCTAACCCTAACCCTAACCCTAACCCTAACCCTAACCCTAACCCTAACCCTAACCCTAACCCTAACCCTAACCCTAACCCTAACCCTAACCCTAACCCTAACCCTAACCCTAACCCTAACCCTAACCCTAACCCTAACCCTAACCCTAACCCTAACCCTAACCCTAACCCTAACCCTAACCCTAACCCTAACCCTAACCCTAACCCCTAACCCTAACCCCTAACCCTAACCCTAACCCTTAACCCTAACCCTTAACCCTAACCCTTAACCCTAACCCTTAACCCTAACCCTTAACCCTAACCCTTAACCCTAACCCTTAACCCTAACCCTCTAACCCTCTAACCCTCTAACCCATAACCCTCACCCTCACCCCTCACCCTCATCCTAACGCCTAACCCCTAACCCTTCTAACCCTCTAACCCTAATCCTAACCTGAACCCTCTAACCCTAACCCTAACCCGAACCCCTAACCCTAACCCTAACCCCGAACCTCAACGCCTAACCCCCCCCCACTCCTAGCCCCCTGCTACCCCTAGCCCCCCCCATGCCCATAGCCACTGCCCCCAGCCCTAGCCCCCCTCTAGCCCTAGCCTCCCCCCCTGCTCCTAGCCCCCCCTCCCGGAGTCCCCCCCTACCCCTAGTGCCCTGTAGGCCCTACCCCTAAGTCCCAGGTGCTCATGTGTAACCCTAAAAGTGTTACTGTGACTGACCACCAGGGGGCAGTCAAAGTCTAATAATAAGGGGTGTGGAGTAGCTCCAATGCTAACAGCAGGGGGCTACCTAATGGTAATTGTATT
The DNA here is from genome assembly GCF_036370855.1 of Dromaius novaehollandiae. Classification (NCBI taxonomy): domain Eukaryota; kingdom Metazoa; phylum Chordata; class Aves; order Casuariiformes; family Dromaiidae; genus Dromaius; species Dromaius novaehollandiae. The sequence goes on from NC_088137.1 coordinate 4,394, forward strand.
TGGTGTCAGATTGTTAGCTGTAGTGTACAGGTGCACTATTGCCCTAGTGTGTGATTCTTGGGGGGGGGTGGGACCAGGTGGATGTGTATGCTGTTGGGTGGGTACCTGACAAGTGTGTATGGCTCCCCTAATTGCTTATATGTGGTGAATTGCTTTTGCTGTGACTGCTGTTTGCATGTGGTCCACCCTCTGTTTTTGTGTAGTGTATGTTGTGGTGCATGGAGGGTATATGCACTGTGTATATACACTATGTATATTATTTGTGTATGTGCAGTTTTTGTGTATATATGCATGCATAGACTGTGTAGTATGTGTGTATAGTGTGCATGTACAGTGTGTGCATGTGGTATGTATAGTGTGTATATAGTATATATAAAAAGAAAGAAAAAATAATAAGTATAGAAAGGCTTAATTTGCATATTTAATGAATTCAGTAGCAGGGGTAGGATACTGGCTGGGAGCAAATAATTTTTTTTTTAAATGGTGAAATTATTATTATTTGCTCCCAGCCAGTATGCTAGAAAAAAGAGGAGGAAGAGAGGAGAAGAGGAAGAGAGGAGAAGAGGAAGAGAGGAGAAGAGGAAGAGAGGAGAAGAGGAAGAGAGGAGAAGAGGAAGAGAGGAGAAGAGGAAGAGAGGAGAAGAGGAAGAGAGGAGAAGAGGAAGAGAGGAGAAGAGGAAGAGAGGAGAAGAGGAAGAGAGGAGAAGAGGAAGAGGAAACAGAAGACAGAGACAAAGACAAAGAGAGACAAAGACAAAGAGAGACAAAGACAAAGAGAGACAAAGACAAAGAGAGACAAAGACAAAGAGAGACAAAGACAAAGAGAGACAAAGACAAAGAGAGACAAAGACAAAGACAGAGGAAGAGAGACAAAGACAAAGAGGAAGAGAGACAAAGACAAAGACAAAGAGGAAGAGAGACAAAGAGAAAGACAAAGAGAGACAAAGACAAAGAGAGACAAAGACAAAGAGAGACAAAGAGGAAGAGAGACAAAGACAAAGAGAGTCAAAGACAAAGAGAGTCAAAGACAAAGAGAGTCAAAGACAAAGAGAGTCAAAGACAAAGAGGAAGAGAGACAAAGACAAAGACAGAGAGACAAAGACAAAGAGAGACAAAGACAAAGAGAGACAAAGACAAAGAGAGACAAAGACAAAGAGAGTCAAAGAGAAAGACAAAGAGGAAGAGAGACAAAGACAAAGAGGAAGAGAGACAAAGACAAAGAGAGACAAGACCAAGACCAAGACAAAGAGAGACAAGACCAAGACCAAGACAAAGAGAGACAAGACCAAGACCAAGACAAAGAGAGACAAGACCAAGACCAAGACAAAGAGAGACAAGACCAAGACCAAGACAAAGAGAGACAAGACAAAGACAAGGAGAGACAAGACAAAGACAAGGAGAGACAAAGACAAGGAGAGACAAAGACAAGGAGAGACAAGACAAAGACAAAGAGAGACAAGACAAAGACAAAGAGAGACAAGACAAAGACAAAGAGAGACAAGACAAAGACAAAGAGAGACAAGACAAACAACAAAAGACAAACACAGGACAAAGACAGAACAACAGAGGACAAAGACAACAAACAAAGACAAAGACAACAGAGGACAAACACAGAACAACAGAGACAACAAACAGAAAAAAGACAACAGAGAAGACAACCAGAGAGAACAAAGACAACCACAGAGAAGACAGAAAGCACAGAAAACAACAGAGAAAACAGAGAACAGAGCAAAAAGCACACACAGGAGAGCTGAGAGAGCAGAACAGAGAAAAGAGCAGAACACAGAGAACAGAACAAAGCAAAAAGCACAGCAAAGAGCACAGCAAAACAGAAAATACAGAGCAAAGCAGAACACAGCAGAACACAGAGAGCAAAGCAGAAAACACAAAGCTGAGGGCAGAGCACAGAATACAGAGAAAAGCACAGAGAGCAGAGCACCACAGTGCAGGCAGACTGAAAGAGTAAATAGTAAAGACAGAGAAAGGTAGAGAGAAACCTGGACAAAGTGAACATAGACAATCAGGGAAAAGGAGAAGAAAAAGGCATAAGAGACAGACAAAGAAAAAAAGAATAGGAAACAGAACAGAGGACCAAAAAATTAAAATAAGAACAAGACAAAAACTTCTGCCTTCTTCTTATTTTAAAAGGTCAAAAGAGCAAGAGCAAAGAGGAAAAGGGTAAGAGCAAATGTGTGGCGCATGCAGTTCAAATAAGACAACAGAAACAAACAGCAAAACCATCTTTATTTGAAAGGAGACACACACACCACCATCTTTATTGTTTTATTGCACAAAAAAAAAATCATCATCACAACATACAAAACATAACAAGCCCACACTCTACAAGAGCTGCACACACTCTTCAGCATTCACCTCTACATTCTCACCGCTACTACTCTCATCAGTCGGCAAGCGCCTCCAGTCCTTTGGACAGCTCCCAGTAACAACGTTACTGGACACCTCCAAAAACTGCCCTGCCTACAAAACCCCCGGTCCCCAGCCAAAGCTCCGCACCAACATTGGCGATGATCATCGCCTCGCAGAGCGGCCGGGACCGGGGGAAAAAAAACCCAGCCAGGGGAAAAAAAAAAAATCCCCCAGCTGGGGTTTTTTTTAATTATTTTAAAATAAATTCTAACTACAACCTGGAAAAAGAAAAACACATGCATACAAAGTTAGACACACTCACCACCAAGCCCACCCAACAACCACACAGCTGCCCACTCACTCCCACCACAATCATTCTACCTCCCTACAGTAACAGGCAAGCGCCTCCAGTCTTTTGGACAGCTCCCAGTAACAGCATTACTGGACACCTCCAAAAACTGCCCTGCCTACAAAACCCCCAGTCCCCAGCCACAGCTCCGCACCAACATTGGCGATGATCATCGCCTCGCAGAGCGGCCGGGACCGGGGGAAAAAAAACCCAGCCGGGGGAAAAAAAAAAAATCCCCCAGCTGGGGTTTTTTTTTAAATTATTTTAAAATAAATTCTAACTACAACCTGGAAAAAGAAAAACACATGCATACAAGATTAGACACACTCACCACCAAGCCCACCCAACTGCCCACACACTCCCACCACAGACAGTCATCACAGCTACTAACAAAACCACATGCTTCCATCCTTATTTAAAGATAACACTATCCTGGCATGAATAGAACCCCCCCCCCCGCCCCCAAAATGGCCATCCCAATAAAAAAAATTAAAGAAAAAAACCTACTTTTATCTCTTACTGACACAACCCCCCCCCCCCCCAAAAAAAAAGAAAAAACAAAATAAGTGTTTCATAGATACATTATTCTGCTCTGGCAACTACCATTACTACACCCACAGGCAAGGCAGCTCCAAACACACACACAGACACGTACACACAGACACGTACACACAGACACGTACACACAGACACGTACACACAGACACGTACACACAGACACGTACACACAGACACATACACACAGACACATACACACAGACACATACACACAGACACATACACACAGACACATACACACAGACACATACACACAGACACGTACACACACCCTCCATGCAAAAAACAATGCCAGCACAGAAGATGCTGCCAGCCAGAAAGCCCTACAATGCCACGACCGTGCGGCTCTGGTGCTCTCCACGAGACCAGAAAAGAGTCAGATGCCACCATCTGTGATGGAAAGGGGCCGGCAAAGCGAGGAACGGCCATGCGGAAGAGGCCAGCAAGAAAGACCCGAGGCTCTGATGACACAGGGAAGAAAACCCTGAAAGGGCACCAGGAGGATGCAAAATAAGAGAGGCCTCAGAAAACACACAACCAACAAGACCTGAATGATGGCTGCCAAGATGATTGGCCAGAAACAATGCAGAATCACAGTGACAGACTGCTGCTTTCAGCTGCCTGCACAGAACAAGATGATCATTGGAGCAACACAGATGAGTCGGTCAAGACCAGACAAAAGACAGCAGATGCCTGTTGCACTAGCACTACAAAGCATATGCTGTGCTCCTTGAGCACAAAGAGCAAGGGCAACATCAAGACCTGAGCAAAAGATAGCACAGCTACAACACACACCACATAGACTACACAACAACACAGACACAGGCTGGAGCTGCCCTGCCTGACACCCACCCTCACTTTCTGCCATGCACACCCCACTGCCTCTGCCTCACACACACCAACACACACACACCAACACACACACACACACACCCCGCAACACCCTTTGCCCATGCACTTCGCTTTTGCAGTGCTCTGCATCACTGTTGCTCCTCAAGAGGCATCCTCAACAGCAGACACATCCTCTGCAGCAGCCACACCCTCTGATCTTCTTTTGCTCACCACATTTGCCTTCATCATCTGCCAAACCAGAGCACAAGCAGTCACCCCCTTGCCAGTCAGCTCCATCCCCATCTGCAAGGGCAGCCTCCACCAAAGCGCCATCGGCGCTCCACTCACCTGCACCACAACAACTCCAAACGCCAACATCCTGCCTGGGGGGAAGCCCGTGGCGCCTGGAAAAAAACAAAATAACAAAGTGACCCTTCTGCCAGGCAGCGCTCACCAGCCCTACAACATCCAGCTCCAATCCTCTCACCTGAAAGTCTCAGCCACGCCTGGGAAAGGCCCACAGCAGACCTGAAAAAACAGAGAAAAAGGCATCACTGAGAGGCAGCCCAACACCACCCACCCCACAATAAAATCAGACCCAACAGGCTGCCCCACTCACCTGCTCAGGCTCTTCTCAGCACTCAGCTGCTTCTCTCCACAACTTCCCGCAAAACCTGCAAGCACAGAGAGAAGTCACACACTCAGGCAATGCCCGCAACACCACCACTCCAGTCCATCACGGACACACTCCACACACCACCATGGCTAACACCCACAGGCAAGGCAGCTCCAGCCCCAAAAACACACAGACAAACAAACAGCAGACACAAACACAGAGGACAGCCCTACACAAAAAAAACCCTATTCCCACACATAAGACTGCCGGCCAGAAAGAGCCGCACGGTCGTGGCGTCGTAGGGCCGAGGCTCTGGACGAGCCCAGAAAAGAGTCAAACGTCAATGCCCAGGATGGAAAGGCACCGGCAAAGCTCAGAAGAGTGATGCAGAGGAGGCCGGCGAGAAAGACCCGAGGCCATGATGACGCAGGGAAGGAAACCCTGAAAGGGCGCCAGCGAGACGCAAGACAAGAGCGGCCCCGGAAGAGGTGTGGCCGATGAGGCCTCAACGGTGGCCACGACTATGACGGACCGCAAACGGCCACGATGCACAGTCAGAGTCACAGACCACCCCTTTCAGCTGCCTATGCAGAACAAGACGTAGTCCATTGGAGCAATGCTGATGAGTCTGGCCAGGCAAAAGACAATGGATGCCTGCCACGCTACCACTGCAGAGCATAGGCTGTGCTCTTTGAGCACAAAGAGCAAGAGCAACATCAAGACCTGAGCAAAAGATAGCACAGCTACAACACACACCACATAGACTACACAACAACACAGACACAGGCTGGAGCTGCCCTGCCTGACACCCACCCTCGCTTTCGGCCATGCACACCCCACTGCCTCTGCCTCACACACACCACTCATCCAGAACAACCCTCCACTCTACACTGAACATCAGCACGCACACACACATACACAGAAACTGAGGATGCCCCAACACCCTTTGCCCCTCAACTTAACTGTGGCAGTGCTGTAGGTCACCGGTCCTCAAGAGCCATCCTCAGCAGCAGCCGCATCCACACTGATCTTCCTTTGCTCACCACATTTGCCTTCATCACCTGCAAAACCAGAGCACAAGCAGTCACCCCCTTGCCAGTCAGCTCCATCCCCATCTGCAAGGGCACCCTCCACCAAAGCACCATCGGCACTCCACTCACCTGCACCACAACAACTCCAATGCCTGGGGAGGAAGCCCGTGGCACCTGGAAGAAAACAAAATAACAAAGTGACTCTTCTGCCAGGCAGCACTCACCAGCCCTACAACATCCAGCTCCAATCCACTCACCTGAAAGTCTCAGCCACGCCTGGGAAAGGCCCACAGCAGACCTGAAAAAACAGAGAAAAAGGCATCACCGACAGGCAGCCCAACACCACCCACACCACAATAAAATCAGACCCAACAAGCTCCCCCGCTCACCTGCTCAGGCTCTTCTCAGCACTCAGCTGCTTCTCTCCACAACTTCCCGCAAAACCTGCAAGCACAGAGAGAAATCACACACTCAGACGATGCCTGCAACACCACCACTCCAGTCCATCACGGACACACTCCACACACCACCATGGCTAACACCCACAGGCAAGGCAGCTCCAGCCCCAAAAACACACAGACAAACAAACAGCAGACACAAACACAGAGGACAGCCCTACACAAAAAAAACCTGTTCCCACACATAAGACACTACTGGCCAGGAAGAGCCACACGGTGGTGGCATCGTAGGGCCTAGGCTCTGGACGAGCCCAGAAAAGAGTCAAACGTCAATGCCCAGGATGGAAAGGCACCGGCAAAGCTCAGAAGACTGACGCAGAGGAGGCCGGCGAGAAAGACCCGAGGCCATGATGACACAGGGAAGGAAACCCTGAAAGGGCGCCAGCGAGACGCAAAACAAGAGCGGCCCCGGAAGAGGTGCGGCCGAGGAGGCCTCGACGATGGCCACGACTATGACTACACTGCAAACGGCCACAATGCAGAGTCACAGTGACAGACTGCCCCTTTCAGCTGCCTGTGCAGAACAAGATGTAGTCCATTGGAGCAATGCTGATGAGTCTGGCCAGGCAAAAGACAATGGATGCCTGCCACGCTACCACTGCAGAGCATAGGCTGTGCTCTTTGAGCACAAAGAGCAAGAGCAACATCAAGACCTGAGCAAAAGATAGCACAGCTACAACACACACCACATAGACTACACAACAACACAGACACAGGCTGGAGCTGCCCTGCCTGACACCCACCCTCGCTTTCGGCCATGCACACCCCACTGCCTCTGCCTCACACACACCACTCATCCAGAACAACCCTCCACTCTACACTGAACATCAGCACGCACACACACATACACAGAAACTGAGGATGCCCCAACACCCTTTGCCCCTCAACTTAACTGTGGCAGTGCTGTAGGTCACCGGTCCTCAAGAGCCATCCTCAGCAGCAGCCGCATCCACACTGATCTTCCTTTGCTCACCACATTTGCCTTCATCACCTGCAAAACCAGAGCACAAGCAGTCACTCTCTTGCCAGTCAGCTCCATCCCCATCTGCAAGGGCACCCTCCACCAAAGCACCACCGGCACTCCACTCACCTGCACCACAACAACTCCAATGCCTGGGGAGGAAGCCCGTGGCACCTGGAAGAAAACAAAATAACAAAGTGACTCTTCTGCCAGGCAGCACTCACCAGCCCTACAACATCCAGCTCCAATCCACTCACCTGAAAGTCTCAGCCACGCCTGGGAAAGGCCCACAGCAGACCTGAAAAAACAGAGAAAAAGGCATCACCGACAGGCAGCCCAACACCACCCACACCACAATAAAATCAGACCCAACAAGCTCCCCCGCTCACCTGCTCAGGCTCTTCTCAGCACTCAGCTGCTTCTCTCCACAACTTCCCGCAAAACCTGCAAGCACAGAGAGAAATCACGTGCTCAGGCGATGCCCGCAACACCACAGCCCATCCACATCAGGCATTCGCTCCCACACCTTTTCCTGCTCCGCTCTCCCATCCCAACTGCTGGGCTATAGCTCCCCACACCGAGGTCCGCCACACACCTGTAAAACAGGAACGGCGCTGGGCGACGGGGACAGCGCCGACGAGGTGATGGCCCTACGCCGGGCTCTACGTCCGCTCCCGGACTGATGCTCACCTCACCCTGCTCCTCCTGGATGTGAGCAACCTGCTCCCCGCAAGGCTCCACGCCTACAAGCACAAAGCAAAAATTAACCGCGCAACCCACTGACCGCAACACTCTCCTTCCAACACCAAATCTCTAGCTCACCTTCTTGGGGCATGCCCCTTTCTTCCTCCAGCTCCCTTGGGCCCACTCAGAACACTGCTCAGCATCTGCAAAAAACAACAAAACAAAACAACATAAAGTGGAGCACACAGACATTGACAAATCACCATTCCAGTCCATCACTGACACACTCCGCACACCACCATTCCTAACACCCACAAGCAAGGCAGCTCCAAACACACACAGACAGACCAAAAAAAAAAAAAAAAAAAACCCAAAAAACACATTAGACACAAACATGAAGGAAAGCCCTATGCAAAAAGAACTATTCCAATGCATTCCACATGGTATCTGATGACACCACAACCCTGCAGCTCTGATGCTCTGGACGAGCCCAGAAAAGAGTAAGATGTCAACGCCCGGGATGGAAAGCGGCCGGCAAAGCGAGGAATGGCGATGCGGAAGAGGCCGGCGAGGAAGATCCGAAGCCGTGATGACGCAGGGAAGAAAACCCTGAAAGGGCACCGGTAAGACGCAAAACAAGAGCGGCCTCGGAACGAGAGCGGCCGACGAGGCCTCGACGGTGGCCACAAAGATCGATGGGCACGATGCAAAGCCGGAGGCACGGACCGCCCCCTTCGGCTGCCTGCACGGGATGAGACACCATCTGTGGGTGCGATGCTGATGAGTCAAGCCAGCAAAACATGACAGAGGCCTACAATGCTAGCGCTCCACAGTGTAGACTGTGCTCCTTGAGCACAAAGAGCAAGAGCAACATGAAAACCTGAGCAAAAGATAGCACAGCTACAACACACACCACATAGACTACACAACAACACAGACACAGGCCGGAGCTGCCCTGCCTACCGCACCCTCACTTTCTGCCATGCACACCCCACTGCCTCTGCCTCACACATACCCCACTCATCCAGAACAGCCCCCCGCTCTACACTGAACATCAGCGTGCACGCACACAGAGTTAAGACACCCCTGATACCCTTTGCCCCTCAACTTTACTGTTCAAATGCTGGGCATCACCATCGGTCCTCAAGAGCCATCCTCAGTGGCAGCCGCATCTGCACTGATCTCCCTTCAGTCACCACAGTTGCCTTTATCACCTGCCAAACCAGAGCACAAGCAGTGACCCCCCCCCTTGCCAGTCAGCTCCAGCCACATCTGCGAGAGCACCCTCCTCCAAACCACCATTGTCATCGCACTCACCTGTACTGTGCCAAAGCCACGCTCCAGCACTGTGGCTGTAAGGCTGCCCATGGCATCTGGAAAAAGCAAAACAAAATTACTCTTCTGCTAGGCAGTGCGGACTAGCCCTACAACTACTGCCACACCATTATACTCTCACCTCAAATCCTCAGCCACGCCTGGGAAAGGCCCGCACCGTACCTGAAAAAGCAGAGCAAAACACATCACTGAGAGGCAGCCCAGCAGCACCCTACCACACAATAAAACTCAGGCCAAACAAGCTCCCCTTCTCACCTGCTCAGGCTCCTTGTTGCCACTCAGCCTCTCCTCTCCAAAACTTCCTGTAATGCCTGCAAAACCAGAGAGAAGACCACACCTTGAGGTCATGCCAAAAACCACACCCCATGCACAACATGACCTCGCTACAATACCTTTACCTGCTCCGCTCTCCCATCCCGACTGCTGGGCTATGGCTCCCCACGCCGAGGTCCGCCACACACCTGTAAGACAGGAACGGCGCCGGGCGCCGGGGACGGCGCCGACGAGATGAAAGCCCTACGCCGGGCTCTACGTCCTCACCCAGACTGACGCTCACCTCTCCCTGCTCCTCCTGGATGTGAGCGACCTGCTCCCCGCAAGGCTCCACGCCTACAAGCACAAAGCAAAAGTTAACCGAGCAACCCACTGACCACAACACTCTCCTTCCAACACCAAATCTCTAGCTCACCTTCTTGGGGCATGCCCCTTCCTTCCTCCAGCTCCCTTGGGCCCACTCGGAACACTGCTCTGCATCTGCAAAAAGCAACATAAACTGGAGCACACAGACACTGACCAATTGCCATTCCAGGCCATCGCTGCCACGCTCCATATGCTACCATTGCTAATAACCACAGGCAAAGCAGCTCCAGCCCCACACACACAGACAAGCATTAGACACAAAACAAACACATATAGGTACAAGCATCAGACATAAACATGGAGGAAAGCCCTATGCAAAAAGAACTATTCCCACGCATAAGATGCTGCCAGCCAGAAAGCCCTACGACACCACGACCGTGTGGCTCTGATGCTCCGGATGAGCCCAGAAAAGAGTCAAACGCCACGGCCCGGGATGGAGAGCGGCCCGAAAAGCCGGGACGACCGATGCCGAAGCACGTGGCCGGGAAGACCCGAGGCTGCGGCAATACAGGAAAAACCCTGAAAGGATACCAAGAACATGAAAAACAAGAGCAGAACCAGAAGAGGGGCAGGCAAAAAGGCCTCGACAACGGCCCCGAAGATGAGCGGCCGCAAATGGCCGCGATGCAAAGCCGGAGCGACGGACCGCCCCTTTCGGCTGCCTGCACGGGACGAGACGTGATCCGCTGGAGCGATACCGATGACTGAGGCCGGACAAAAGACGGCAGATGCCTGCCGCGATGGCGCTGTGGAGCGTGGGCTGTGCTCCTTGAGCACAAAGAGCAAGAGCAACATCAAGACCTGAGCAAAAGATAGCACAGCTACAACACACACCACAGACTACACAACAACACAGACACAGGCTGGAGCTGCCCTGCCTACCACACCCTCACTTTCTGCCATGCACACCCCACCGCCTCTGCCTCACACACCACTCATCCAGAGCAGCCCTCCCTCCACACTACACTGAATATCAGCACGCATGCACAGAATGAAGACAACCCCAACACCCTTTGCCCCTCACCTTACCTTTTCCAGGGCTGGGGGGTCGGGGGGGGATCAGGTCACTGTTGGTCCTTAAGAGGCATCGCTCAATGGAAGCCGCATCCTCTCTGATCTTCCTTTACTCGCCTTCATCACCTGCCAAAACAGAGCGCGAGCGGTCACCCCCCGTGCTGGGCACCTCCACGCTCATCTGCAAGAGCGCACCTCTCCGAACCGCCGTTGTCGCTCCACTCGCCCACGCCGCCCCAAAGCGATACTCCCACATCCTGACTGACAGTAGTCCCATGGCACCTGGAAAAAACAAAACAACAAAATTATTCTTCTGCTAGGCACTGCGGACTAGCCCTACAACAACTGACACGCCATTATACTCACCCATTCTACCTCACCTCAAATCCTCAGGCATGCCTGGAAAAGGCCCACACGGTGCCTGAGAAAGCAAAATGGACAGCCCCAGAAGCCACGGTAGGAGTCAGAAGGAGAGCCGCAAAACAGCAGATGGCAGTGGGTTCGCAGGCACAGATGTAAGAAAAGAGCTGCCAGGCGAGACTGCAAATTGATTCCTGCTGGTCCAGAGAGGTCCAGCAGTTCTTTTCCTCTCTCAGCACTGAGGCTTGGGCAAGAAAAGAGATGATTCGTTAGCTTGGGGGAGGTTGCTTTTTGACTCCTTCAGACACATGGACTTACTCACAGTTGCACTTGGTTTCCAAAGACGTGACTTCCTTTCTCATCATACTGTACTTCCAGACAGAAAGAATACTCGCTTTGCTCTTCACATTCTTCACATAAAGTCTAGACTCTTCCGTGACTCTGCATACTACAAAAAAACTTACTCAATTCCTCTTGGAACAGGGCTGACAATATTTCTGAGGAGCAGTAGAACATCCAGCAAGCAAGCCGGAAACCAGAGTAGCTGATGAGAATGACATCTGACATGCATCCACAATACTGGACATAAGGCACACAAGCACCACGTAGAGTGGAAACGTAGATGGAAATGTTTTCCTGAGACCCCTGTTCTGTCCTTTTCTCTACAGTCCAGGTGAGGGACAAACAATTCTTCGAGCGTCACCATCTTCAAAGAGCCGAGCGACGAAGCTGGGTCCCTTCCGCAATAAATGCCAGAAAACAATACTCACTGTTAACAGAAGATACGATTGCAGACTCGGAAGCCCTCTTCCACTCCTGAACTCCCCGTGCCGAGATACTGACGCAAAACTGAAACTGCCTGCTTTAAGCGATTTTCTGGCAGGCTTATGACTCCACCTTCAGCCATCCCGTTGCTCTAACCTTAAGGAAGGGCCTTTACATCTCCAAATGCAGCAATAGCTCTTCCTGGATACCTTTGCTTCTGCAAATGCTGCTATTCACCGAGACAAGTCCACAACACTAACCCCAAAGGACAGCAAACGCAGAATGAACTCCCTGCCACCAGGCCCTCGCTTTATGTACCCCTAGCCCCGCCCACTGCCCTACCCACAAGCCCTGGGAAGGGGAGGGGCAAAGCACTGCCAGCCATAAAGACAGAGGGCTGGGCGGGAGCAAGGCTTTTGCTTCCACTCCATAGCTAGGCTGCAGAGCACAAAAAGGCTAAACAGACCTCTTGGATAAAATGGACCATCTTCTTTGTTACTAAGACTTCGTATACTGTATCCATAATATCAGGAGGTCTGTTATTAAATTCTTTTACCCTAACTAGCACTAGCCTTTACACTGAAAACTAGAAATCAGTTCTGCTTAGGCTTAGAAGGAAAACTACAAGATTCCACATAACCTATAAAGGGAACCCTACACCACACTGCTCTAATTGGTTCACACCTGCATTTAGTACAGCTGTTGTAGGAAGACAGCATTTCCTCTAGGGCAAACCAAGATATCCAAATAACCCCCCGGAACAAGGCTGCTTCTGTAATGTGAGTACTTCCAAAGAGGGGTATTTCCTGTATAGTACATAGAGCGCTTAGAAAAAGGGGCCAGTGGGCGGAATGGAGAGTTCCCCGGGGCAATACTACCTCTGTATGCCTAAGTGGAGGACTTGCACAAGGAGGGAAGAGGAATGCTAAGAGGGCTGGAGAACCCACGCAGGGCTCTGGGGCGCAACAAAGCCTTCCAGAAGCAGTTATGAATGGATGACAGGGGTCGTACAAGGACTAAAGGGCCAAAACAGAGCTCAGGCACAAAAGGAAGGCTGACAGAGTAGTCCAGAATAAAATAAAGGGGTTCCTCAGGGCTCTACAGGACCAACAGAGGTCTATGCAGCACAACAAAGCTCTAAAGAGGAATCCAGAGCAGATTAGATGTCTCTTATGCAGACTAGAGAGCAACTAAAAGAAGCCAGAAGAGAATAAGTAAAGCCTCCAAAGGGGTTCAGAAGAAAACACGGGTACTCAGGCAGCTGAATGATGAAAAGAGCACTCTAGGGCATAAGAGAGGGCTCAGGAAGAGTTCTGAGACCACTGAAGAACTCCTAAAGGAGCTAGAGAGCCAAAAGACAGCGCTAGGGAACAAGGAAGGCCAAAAGAGTAGTCCAGAGGGCACTACAGACGTACTAAGGGGCCCATATGGCCAAGGAATGACTCTAGAGAACAAGGAAGAAAGCTGGAGGGCTTCTGAGGAGACTAGAGAGTTCCAAAGGGGGCTGTGCAGCCACAGGACACCTCTGGTGCACAACAAGCACCCCACCCCAGGAGTGGTTCTGAGCAGACCAGAGGACTTCTAAGGGGACTAAATGGCAAAAACTGGCTAACGTGACTGACCTCAGGAGGTGCTCTGAGGGGACAGGAAGGCTCTTCTGGGATGCATATGACCAAAAGAGGGCTCTGGGGCACAACGAAGACCTCCAGAGGGGTTCTCAGTGCACTACAGGGGTCCTAAGGAAACTCGAGATCCAAAACAAAGCTTTGGAGCATGACAAAGGCCTTCACAAGCCAGCTGAGGGGGACTAGAGGGGTGCTGAGGGGTCTGCAGGGCCAAGAAAGCTCTGCAGGGGGAAAATAAAAGGTCAAAAGATGAGGCCAAAGCAGAATAGAAGGCTGATAAGTGTGCTAGAGGGCAAAAAGATGGCTCCACAGCATAAAGAAAGGCTCCACAGAAATTCTGAGAGATCTACCAGAGCCCTAAAGTGCTCTAGAAATCCCAAACACAACTCTCAGGCAAAAAGAAGGCTGACAGAAGATTCCAGACTGCACTAGAGGAGTGCTAAGGTGTCTATATGCTCAAGAAATGCCTCTGGGGAAGAAGGGAGAAATCTGGAGGGGTTGCAAGGAGACAAGAGGGTGTCTAAGGGGCCTGGGGGCCAGAAGACAGCTGGGGGGCCCCATTTGGTGGGAAACAGTAGTCCAGAGCGCGCTAGAGGGATGCTAAGACATCTCCATGGTCAAGAAATGCCTCTGGGGAAGAAGGGAGAAATCTGGAGGGGTTCCAAAGAGACTAGAGGGTGTCTAAGGGATCTGGGGGGCCACAAGAGAGCTGGGGGGGCGCATTCTGTGCAAAAGAGGGCTCCAGAGCACACTAGAGGGGTGCTAAGGCATCTACACTGTCAAGAAATGCGTCTGGGGAAGAAGGGAGAAATCTGGACGAGTTAGGAGAAGACTAGAGGGTGTCTAAGAGTCTGGGGGGCCAGAAGAGAGCTGCGGGGGCCAAATTCTGTGGAAAAGAGGGGTCCAGAGCACACTAGAGGGGTGCTAAGGCATCTACACTTTCAAGAAATGCCTCTGGGGAAGAAGAGAGAAATCTGGAGGGGTTGCGAGGAGACTAGAAGGTGCCTGAGGGGTCTGGGGGGCCAAATTCTGTACAAAGGAGGGGTCCAGAGCACACTAGAGGGGTGCTAAGGCATCTACACTTTCAAGAAATGCCTCTGGGGAAGAAGGGAGAAATCTGGAGGGGTTGCGAGGAGAGCAGAGGGTGTCTATGGGGTCTAGGGGGCCAGAAGAGAGCTGGGGGGCCCAATTCTGTACAAAGGAGGGGTCCAGCTTGCACTAGAGGGGTGCTAAGCTGTCTACATGGTCCAGAAATGCCTCTGGGCAAGAAGGGAGAAATCTGGAGGGTTTGCAAGGAGATTAGAGGGTGTCTAGGAGTCTGGGGGGGCAGAAGAGAGCTGGGGAGCCGCATTCTGTGGAAAAGAGGGGTCCAGGGCACACTAGAGGGGTGCTAGGGCATCTACACGGTCAAGAAATGCCTCTGGGGAAGAAGGGAGAAATCTGGAGGGGTTGCGAGGAGACTAGAGCTTCTAAGGGGTCTGGGGTTCCCGAAGACAGCTGGGGGCCCAATTCTGTGAGAAAGAGGGGTCCAGAGCGCACTAGAGGGGTGCTAAGGCATCTACATGGTCCAGAAATGCCTCTGGGGAAGAAAGGAGAAATCTGGAGGGGTTGCGAGGAGAGCAGAGGGTGTCTATGGGGTCTAGGGGGCCAGAAGAGAGCTGGGGGGCCCAATTCTGTAGAAAGGAGGGGTCCAGCTTGCACTAGAGGGGTGCTAAGCTGTCTACATGGTCCAGAAATGCCTCTGGGCAAGAAGGGAGAAATCTGGAGGGGTTATGAGGAGACTAGAGGGTGTCTAAGGGGTCTGGGGGGCCACAAGAGAGTTGGGGGGCCCAATTCTGTACAAAGGAGGGGTCCAGAATGTAGTAGAGGGGTGCTAAGGCGTCTACATGGTCCAGAAATGCTTCTGGGGAAGAACGCAATAATCTGGAGGAGTTAGGAAAAGACTAGAGAGTGTCTAGGGGGTCTTGGGGAGCCACAAGAGAGCTGGGGGGGGCCCAA
The DNA here is from genome assembly GCF_036370855.1 of Dromaius novaehollandiae. Taxonomy (NCBI): domain Eukaryota; kingdom Metazoa; phylum Chordata; class Aves; order Casuariiformes; family Dromaiidae; genus Dromaius; species Dromaius novaehollandiae. The sequence goes on from NC_088137.1 coordinate 19,985, forward strand.
TTCTGTACACAGGAGGGGTCCAGAGTGCACTAGAGGGAGGCTAAGGCATCTACACGGTCAAGAAATGCCTCTGGGGAAGCAGGAAGAAATCTGGAGGGGTTGCGAGGAGACTACAGGGTGTCTGAGGGGTCTGGGGGGCCACAAGAGAGCTGGGGGGCCCAATTCTGTGGAAAAGAGGGGTCCAGAGCACACTAGAGGGAGGCTAAGGCATCTACATGGTCCAGAAATGCCTCTGGGGAAGAAGGGAGAAATCTGGAGGGGTTGCGAGGAGACGAGAGCGTCTAAGGGGTCTGGGTTGCCAGAAGAGACCTGGGGGGCCCAATCCTGTGGAAAAGAGGGGTCCAGAGCGCACTAGAGGGGTGCTAAGGCATCTACATGGTCCAGAAATGCCTCTGGGGAAGAAGGGAGAAATCTGGAGGGGTTCCGAGGAGACGAGAGAGTGTCTAAGGGGTCTGGGGGCCAGCAGAGAGATCGGGGGCCACATTCTGTACAGAGGAGAGGTCCAGAGTGCACTAGAGGGGTGCTAAGGCATCCACATGGTCAAGAAATGCCTCTGGGGAAGCAGGAAGAAATCTGGAGGGGTTCCGAGGAGACTAGAGGGTGTCTAAGGTGTCTGGGGGGCCAGGAGAGAGCTGCGGGGGCCCAATTCTGTACACAGGAGGGGTCCAGAGTGCACTAGAGGGCTGCTAAGGCGTCTACATGGTCCAGAAATGCTTTGGGGGAAGAAGGGAGAAATCTGGAGGGGTTGCGAGGAGAGCAGAGGGTGTCTATGGGGTCTAGGGGGCCAGAAGAGAGCTGGGGGGCCCAATTCTGTACAAAGGAGGGGTCCAGCTTGCACTAGAGGGGTGCTAAGCTGTCTACATGGTCCAGAAATGCCTCTGGGCAAGAAGGGAGAAATCTGGAGGGTTTGCAAGGAGATTAGAGGGTGTCTAGGAGTCTGGGGGGCCAGAAGAGAGCTGGGGAGCCCCATTCTGTGGAAAAGAGGGGTCCAGGGCACACTAGAGGGGTGCTAGGGCATCTACACTGTCAAGAAATGCCTCTGGGGAAGAAGGGAGAAATCTGGAGGGGTTGCGAGGAGACTACAGGCTGTCTAAGGGGTCTGGGGGCCAGAAGAGAGCTGCAGGGGGCCAATTCTGTACACAGGAGGGGTCCAGAGTGCACTAGAGGGGTGCTAGGGCATCTACATGCTCAAGAAGTGCCTCTGGGGAAGAAGGGAGAAATCTGGAGGGGTTGCAAGGAGACTAGAGGGTCTAAGGGGTCTGGGGTTCCCGAAGACAGCTGGGGGCCCCATTCTGTGAGAAAGAGGGGTCCAGAGCGCACTAGAGGGGTGCTAAGGCATCTACATGGTCAAGAAATGCCTCTGGGGAAGAAGGGAGAAATCTGGAGGGGCTATGAGGAGACTAGAGGGTGTCTAAGGGGTCTGGGGGGCCACAAGAGAGCTGGGGGGCCCAATTCTGTACAAAGGAGGGGTCCAGAATGTAGTAGAGGGGTGCTAAGGCGTCTACATGGTCCAGAAATGCTTCTGGGGAAGAACGCAATAATCTGGAGGAGTTAGGAAAAGACTAGAGACTGTCTAGGGGGTCTTGGGGAGCCACAAGAGAGCTGGGGGGGGCCCAATTCTGTACACAGGAGGGCTCCAGAGTGCACTAGAGGGAGGCTAAGGCATCTACATGGTCCAGAAATGCCCCTGGAGAAGAAGGGAGAAATCTGGAGGGGTTGTGACGAGACGAGAGTGTGTCTGAGGGGCCTGGGGGCCCAAAAGAGAGCTGGGGAGCCAATTCTGTAGAAAAGAGGAGTCCAGAGCGCACTAGAGGGGTGCTATGGCGTCTACACGGTCAAGAAATATCTCTGGGGAAGAAGGGAGAAATCTGGAGGGGTTGCGAGGAGACTACAGGGTGTCTGAGGGGTCTGGGGGGCCAGAAGAGAGCTGGGGGGCCCAATTCTGTGGAAAAGAGGGGTCCAGAGCACACTAGAGGGAGGCTAAGGCATCTACATGGTCTAGAAATGCCTCTGGGGAAGAAGGGAGAAATCTGGAGGGGTTCCGAGGAGACTACAGGCTGTCTAAGCGGCCTGGGGTCCTTAACAGAGCTGGGGGGCCCAATTCTGTGGAAAAGAGGGGTCCAGAGCGCACTAGAGGGGTGCTAAGGCGTCTACATGGTCCAGAAATGCCTCTGGGCAAGAAGGGAGAAATCTGGAGGGGTTGCGAGGAGACGAGAGCGTCTAAGGGGTCTGGGTTGCCAGAAGAGACCTGGGGGGCCCAATTCTGTGGAAAAGAGGGGTCCAGAGCGCACTAGAGGGGTGCTAAGGCGTCTACATGGTCCAGAAATGCCTCTGGGCAAGAAGGGAGAAATCTGGAGGGGTTGCGAGGAGACTAGAGGGTGTCTAAGGTGTCTGGGGGGCCAGAAGAGAGCTGCGGGGGCCCCACTCTGTGGAAAAGAGGGGTCCAGAGCACACTAGAGGGGTGCTAAGGCATCTACATGGTCCAGAAATGCCTCTGGGGAAGCAGGAAGAAATCTGGAGGGGTTGCGAGGAGACTAGAGAGTGTCTAAGGGGTCTGGGGGGCCAGAAGAGAGCTGCGGGGGGCCAACTCTGTACACAGGAGGGGTCCAGAGTGCACTAGAGGGGTGCTAGGGCATCTACATGCTCAAGAAGTGCCTCTGGGGAAGAAGGGAGAAATCTGGAGGGGTTGCAAGGAGACTAGAGAGTGTCTAAGGGGTCTGGGGGGCCAGAAGAGAGCTGCGGGGCCCCATTCTGTGGAAAAGAGGGGTTCAGAGCGCACTATAGGGGCGCTAAGGTGTCTACATGCTCAAGAAATGCCTCTGGGGAAGAAGGGAGAAATCTGGAGGGGTTGCGAGGAGACTAAAGGGTGTCTAAGGGGTCTGGGGGGGCCAGAAGAGAGCTGGGGGGCCCCATTCTGTGGGAAAGAGTCGTCCAGAGTGCGCTAGAGGGGTGCTAGGGCATTTACATGCTCAAGAAGTGCCTCTGGGAAAGAAGGGAGAAATCTGGAGGGGTTGCGAGGAGAGCAGAGGGTGTCTAAGGGGTCTGGGGGGCCAGAAGAGAGCTGGGGCCCAAATTCTGTGGGAAAGAGGGGTCCAGAGCGTACTAGAGGGCTGCTAAGGCGTCTACATGGTCCAGAAATGCTTTGGGGGAAGAAGGGAGAAATCTGGAGGGGTTGCGAGGAGAGCAGAGGGTGTCTATGGGGTCTAGGGGGCCAGAAGAGAGCTGGGGGGCCCAATTCTGTACAAAGGAGGGGTCCAGCTTGCACTAGAGGGGTGCTAAGCTGTCTGCATGGTCCAGAAATGCCTCTGGGCAAGAAGGGAGAAATCTGGAGGGTTTGCAAGGAGATTAGAGGGTGCCTAAGAGTCTGGGGGGCCAGAAGAGAGCTGGGGAGCCGCATTCTGTGGAAAAGAGGGGTCCAGGGCACACTAGAGGGGTGCTAGGGCATCTACACGGTCAAGAAATGCCTCTGGGGAAGAAGGGAGAAATCTGGAGGGGTTGCGAGGAGACTAGAATGTATCTGAGGGGTCTGGGGGGCCAAATTCTGTGGGAAGGAGGGGTCCAGAGCGCACTAGAGGGGTGCTAAGATGTCTACATGGTCCAGAAATGCCTCTGGGGAAGAAGGGAGAAATCTGGAGGGGTTGCAAGGAGACGAGAGGGTGTCTAAGGGGTCTGGGGGGCCAGAAGAGAGCTGGGGAGCCCCATTCTGTGGGAAAGAGGGGTCCAGAGCGCACTAGAGGGGTGCTAAGGCGTCTACATGGTCCAGAAATGCCTCTGGGGAAGAAGGGAGAAATCTGGAGGGGTTGCGAGGAGACGAGAGGGTGTCTAAGGGGTCTGGGGGCCCAAAAGAGAGCTGAGGAGCCAATTATGTGGAAAAGAGGGCTCCAGAGTGCACTACAGGGGTGTTAAGGCATCTACATGGTCCAGAAATGCCTCTGGGGAAGAAGGGAGAAATCTGGAGTGGTTCCGAGGAGACTACAGGCTGTCTAAGGGGCCTGGGGTCCTTAACAGAGCTGGGGGGCCCAATTCTGTGGAAAAGAGGAGTCCAGAGCGCACTAGAGGGGTGCTAAGGCATCTACATGGTCCAGAAATGCCTCTGGGGAAGAAAGGAGAAATCTGGAGGGGTTGCAAGGAGACGAGAGAGTGTCTAAGGGGTCTGGGTTGCCAGAAGAGACCTGGGGGACCCAATCCTGTGGAAAAGGGGGGTCCAGAGCGCACTAGAGGGGTGCTAAGGCGTCTACATGGTCCAGAAATGCCTCTGGGCAAGAAGGGAGAAATCTGGAGGGGTTCCGAGGAGACGAGAGGGTGTCTAAGGCGTCTGAGGGCCAGCAGAGAGATCGGGGGCCGCATTCTGTACAGAGGAGAGGTCCAGAGTGCACTAGAGGGGTGCTAGTGCATCTACATGGTCAAGAAATGCCTCTGGGAAAGCAGGAAGAAATCTGGAGGGGTTGCGAGGAGACTAGAGGGTGTCTAAGGTGTCTGGGGGGCCAGAAGAGAGCTGGGGGGCCCAATTCTGTACAAAGGAGGGGTCCAGCTTGCACTAGAGGGGTGCTAAGCTGTCTGCATGGTCCAGAAATGCCTCTGGGCAAGAAGGGAGAAATCTGGAGGGTTTGCAAGGAGATTAGAGGGTGTCTAAGAGTCTGGGGGGCCAGAAGAGAGCTGGGGAGCCCCATTCTGTGGGAAAGAGGGGTCCAGAGCGCACTAGAGGGGTGCTAAGGCGTCTACATGGTCCAGAAATGCCTCTGGGCAAGAAGGGAGAAATCTGGAGGGGTTCTGAGGAGACGAGAGGGTGTCTGAGGGGTCTGGGGGCCCAAAAGAGAGCTGAGGAGCCAATTCTGTGGAAAAGAGGGCTCCAGAGTGCACTAGAGGGGTGTTAAGGCATCTACATGGTCCAGAAATGCCTCTGGGGAAGAAGGGAGAAATCTGGAGGGGTTGCGAGGAGACTAGAGAGTGCCTAAGGGGTCTGGGGGTTCCAAAGAGAGCTGGGGCCCAAATTCTGTGGGAAAGAGGGGTCCAGAGCGTACTAGAGGGCTGCTAAGGCGTCTACATGGTCCAGAAATGCTTTGGGGGAAGAAGGGAGAAATCTGGAGGGGTTGCGAGGAGAGCAGAGGGTGTCTATGGGGTCTAGGGGGCCAGAAGAGAGCTGGGGGGCCCAATTCTGTACAAAGGAGGGGTCCAGCTTGCACTAGAGGGGTGCTAAGCTGTCTACATGGTCCAGAAATGCCTCTGGAGAAGAAGGGAGAAATCTGGAGGGTTTGCAAGGAGATTAGAGGGTGTCTAAGAGTCTGGGGGGCCAGAAGAGAGCTGGGGAGCCCCATTCTGTGGAAAAGAGGGGTCCAGGGCACACTAGAGGGGTGCTAGGGCATCTACACTGTCAAGAAATGCCTCTGGGGAAGAAGGGAGAAATCTGGAGGGGTTGCGAGGAGACTACAGGCTGTCTAAGGGGTCTGGGGGGCCAGAAGAGAGCTGCGGGGGGCCAATTCTGTACACAGGAGGGGTCCAGAGTGCACTAGAGGGGTGCTAGGGCATCTACATGCTCAAGAAGTGCCTCTGGGAAAGAAGGGAGAAATCTGGAGGGGTTGCAAGGAGACTAGAGGGTCTAAGGGGTCTGGGGTTCCCGAAGACAGCTGGGGGCCCCATTCTGTGAGAAAGAGGGGTCCAGAGCGCACTAGAGGGGTGCTAAGGCATCTACATGGTCAAGAAATGCCTCTGGGGAAGAAGGGAGAAATCTGGAGGGGTTGCGAGGAGACTAGAGGGTGTCTAAGGGGACTGGAGGGCCCGCAGAGAGCTGGGGGGCCAATTCTGTAGAAAAGAGGAGTCCAGAGCGCACTAGAGGGGTGCTATGGCGTCTACACGGTCAAGAAATATCTCTGGGGAAGAAGGGAGAAATCTGGAGGGGTTGCGAGGAGACTACAGGGTGTCTGAGGGGTCTGGGGGGCCAGAAGAGAGCTGGGGGGCCCAATTCTGTAGAAAAGAGGAGTCCAGAGCGCACTAGAGGGGTGCTATGGCGTCTACACGGTCAAGAAATATCTCTGGGGAAGAAGGGAGAAATCTGGAGGGGTTGCGAGGAGACTACAGGGTGTCTGAGGGGTCTGGGGGGCCAGAAGAGAGCTGGGGGGCCCAATTCTGTGGAAAAGAGGGGTCCAGAGCACACTAGAGGGAGGCTAAGGCATCTACATGGTCTAGAAATGCCTCTGGGGAAGAAGGGAGAAATCTGGAGGGGTTCCGAGGAGACTACAGGCTGTCTAAGCGGCCTGGGGTCCTTAACAGAGCTGGGGGGCCCAATTCTGTGGAAAAGAGGGGTCCAGAGCGCACTAGATGGGTGCTAAGGCATCTACATGGTCCAGAAATGCCTCTGGGCAAGAAGGGAGAAATCTGGAGGGGTTGCGAGGAGACGAGAGCGTCTAAGGGGTCTGGGTTGCCAGAAGAGACCTGGGGGGCCCAATCCTGTGGAAAAGAGGGGTCCAGAGCGCACTAGATGGGTGCTAAGGCATCTACATGGTCCAGAAATGCCTCTGGGCAAGAAGGGAGAAATCTGGAGGGGTTGCGAGGAGACTAGAGGGTGTCTAAGGGGTCTGGGGGGCCAGAAGAGAGCTGGGGGGCCCCATTCTGTGGAAAAGAGGGGTCCAGAGCACACTAGAGGGATGCTAAGGCATCTACATGGTCCAGAAATGCCTCTGGGGAAGCAGGAAGAAATCTGGAGGGGTTGCGAGGAGACTAGAGAGTGTCTAAGGAGTCTGGGGGGCCAGAAGAGAGCTGCGGGGGGCCAATTCTGTACACAGGAGGGGTCCAGAGTGCACTAGAGGGGTGCTAGGGCATCTACATGCTCAAGAAGTGCCTCTGGGGAAGAAGGGAGAAATCTGGAGGGGTTGCAAGGAGACTAGAGGGTGTCTAAGGGGTCTGGGGGGCCAGAAGAGAGCTGCGGGGCCCCATTCTGTGGAAAAGAGGGGTTCAGAGCGCACTATAGGGGCGCTAAGGTGTCTACATGCTCAAGAAATGCCTCTGGGGAAGAAGGGAGAAATCTGGAGGGGTTGCGAGGAGACTAAAGGGTGTCTAAGGGGTCTGGGGGGGCCAGAAGAGAGCTGGGGGGCCCCATTCTGTGGGAAAGAGTCGTCCAGAGTGCGCTAGAGGGGTGCTAGGGCATTTACATGCTCAAGAAGTGCCTCTGGGAAAGAAGGGAGAAATCTGGAGGGGTTGCGAGGAGAGCAGAGGGTGTCTAAGGGGTCTGGGGGGCCAGAAGAGAGCTGGGGCCCAAATTCTGTGGGAAAGAGGGGTCCAGAGCATACTAGAGGGCTGCTAAGGCGTCTACATGGTCCAGAAATGCTTTGGGGGAAGAAGGGAGAAATCTGGAGGGGTTGCGAGGAGAGCAGAGGGTGTCTATGGGGTCTAGGGGGCCAGAAGAGAGCTGGGGGGCCCAATTCTGTACAAAGGAGGGGTCCAGCTTGCACTAGAGGGGTGCTAAGCTGTCTGCATGGTCCAGAAATGCCTCTGGGCAAGAAGGGAGAAATCTGGAGGGTTTGCAAGGAGATTAGAGGGTGCCTAAGAGTCTGGGGGGCCAGAAGAGAGCTGGGGAGCCGCATTCTGTGGAAAAGAGGGGTCCAGGGCACACTAGAGGGGTGCTAGGGCATCTACACGGTCAAGAAATGCCTCTGGGGAAGAAGGGAGAAATCTGGAGGGGTTGCGAGGAGACTAGAATGTATCTGAGGGGTCTGGGGGGCCAAATTCTGTGGGAAGGAGGGGTCCAGAGTGCACTAGAGGGGTGCTAAGACGTCTACATGGTCCAGAAATGCCTCTGGGCAAGAAGGGAGAAATCTGGAGGGGTTGCAAGGAGACGAGAGGGTGTCTAAGGGGTCTGGGGGGCCAGAAGACAGCTGGGGGGCCCCATTCTGTGGGAAAGAGGGGTCCAGAGCGCACTAGAGGGGTGCTAAGGCGTCTACATGGTCCAGAAATGCCTCTGGGCAAGAAGGGAGAAATCTGGAGGGGTTCTGAGGAGACGAGAGGGTGTCTGAGGGGTCTGGGGGCCCAAAAGAGAGCTGAGGAGCCAATTCTGTGGAAAAGAGGGCTCCAGAGTGCACTAGAGGGGTGTTAAGGCATCTACATGGTCCAGAAATGCCTCTGGGGAAGAAGGGAGAAATCTGGAGTGGTTCCGAGGAGACTACAGGCTGTCTAAGGGGCCTGGGGTCCTTAACAGAGCTGGGGGGCCCAATTCTGTGGAAAAGAGGGGTCCAGAGCGCACTAGAGGGGTGCTAAGGCATCTACATGGTCCAGAAATGCCTCTGGGCAAGAAGGGAGAAATCTGGAGGGGTTGCGAGGAGACGAGAGAGTGTCTAAGGGGTCTGGGTTGCCAGAAGAGACCTGGGGGACCCAATCCTGTGGAAAAGAGGGGTCCAGAGCGCACTAGAGGGGTGCTAAGGCGTCTACATGGTCCAGAAATGCCTCTGGGGAAGAAGGGAGAAATCTGGAGGGGTTGCGAGGAGACTAGAGAGTGCCTAAGGGGTCTGGGGGTTCCAAAGAGAGCTGGGGCCCAAATTCTGTGGGAAAGAGGGGTCCAGAGCGTACTAGAGGGCTGCTAAGGCGTCTACATGGTCCAGAAATGCTTTGGGGGAAGAAGGGAGAAATCTGGAGGGGTTGCGAGGAGAGCAGAGGGTGTCTATGGGGTCTAGGGGGCCAGAAGAGAGCTGGGGGGCCCAATTCTGTACAAAGGAGGGGTCCAGCTTGCACTAGAGGGGTGCTAAGCTGTCTGCATGGTCCAGAAATGCCTCTGGAGAAGAAGGGAGAAATCTGGAGGGGTTGCAAGGAGATTAGAGGGTGTCTAAGAGTCTGGGGGGCCAGAAGAGAGCTGGGGAGCCCCATTCTGTGGAAAAGAGGGGTCCAGGGCACACTAGAGGGGTGCTAGGGCATCTACACTGTCAAGAAATGCCTCTGGGGAAGAAGGGAGAAATCTGGAGGGGTTGCGAGGAGACTACAGGCTGTCTAAGGGGTCTGGGGGGCCACAAGAGAGCTGGGGGGCCCAATTCTGTACAAAGGAGGGGTCCAGAATGCAGTAGAGGGGTGCTAAGGCGTCTACATGGTCCAGAAATGCTTCTGGGGAAGAAGGCAATAATCTGGAGGAGTTAGGAAAAGACTAGAGACTGTCTAGGGGGTCTTGGGGAGCCACAAGAGAGCTGGGGGGGGCCCAATTCTGTACACAGGAGGGCTCCAGAGTGCACTAGAGGGAGGCTAAGGCATCTACATGGTCCAGAAATGCCCCCGGAGAAGAAGGGAGAAATCTGGAGGGGTTGTGACGAGACGAGAGTGTGTCTGAGGGGCCTGGGGGCCCAAAAGAGAGCTGGGGAGCCAATTCTGTGGAAAAGAGGGCTCCAGAGTGCGCTAGAGGGGTGCTAATGCGTCTACACTGTCAAGAAATGCCTCTGGGCAAGAAGGGAGAAATCTGGAGGGGTTGCAAGGAGACTAGAAGGTGTCTGAGGGGTCTGGGGGGCCAAATTCGTGGGAAGGAGGGGTCCAGAGTGCACTAGAGGGGTGCTAAGACGTCTACACTGTCAAAAAATGCCTCTGGGGAAGGAGGAACAAATGTGGAGGGGTTGCGAGGAGACTAGAAGGTGTCTGAGGGGTCTGGGGGTCCCAAAGAGAGCTGGGGGGCCCCATTCTGTGGGAAAGAGGGATCCAGAGCGCACTAGAGGGGTGCTAAGGCGTCTGCATGGTCCAGAAATGCCTCTGGGGAAGAAGGGAGAAATCTGGAGGGGTTCCGAGGAGACGAGAGGGTGTCTAAGGGGTCTGGGTTGCCAGCAGAGAGATCGGGGGCCACATTCTGTACAGAGGAGAGGTCCAGAGCACCCTAGAGGAGTGCTAAGGCATCTACATGGTCAAGAAATGCCTCTGGGGAAGAAGGGAGAAATCTGGAGGGGTTCCGAGGAGACGAGAGGGTGTCTAAGGGGTCTGGGGGGCCACAAGAGAGCTGGGGGACCCAATTCTGTGGAAAGGAGTGTTCCAGATTGCAGTAGAGGTTTCCTCAGGCATCTACATGGTCCAGAAATGCCCCTGGAGAAGAAGGGAAAAATCTGGAGGGGTTGTGAGAAGACTACAGGGTGTCTAAGGGGTCTGGGGGTCCCGAAGAGGGCTGGGGGCCCACTTCTGTACAAAGCAGAAGTCCAGAGTGCACTAGAGGGGTGCTAAGACATCTACACGGTCAAGAAATGCCTCTGGGGAAGAAGGGAGAAATCTGGAGGGGTTGCGAGGAGACTACAGGGTGTCTGAGGGGTCTGGGGGTCAGCAAAGAGAGCTGGGGGGCCCAATTCTGTGGAAAAGAGGGGTCCAGAGCACACTAGAGGGAGGCTAAGGCGTCTACATGGTCCAGAAATGCCTCTGGGGAAGAAGGGAGAAATCTGGAGGGGTTCCGAGGAGACTACAGGCTGTCTAAGGGGCCTGGGGTCCTTAACAGAGCTGGGGGGCCCAATTCTGTGGAAAAGAGGGGTCCAGAGCGTACTAGAGGGGTGCTAAGGCATCTACATGGTCCAGAAATGCCTCTGGGCAAGAAGGGAGAAATCTGGAGGGGTTGCGAGGAGACGAGAGAGTGTCTAAGGGGTCTGGGTTGCCAGAAGAGACCTGGGGGACCCAATCCTGTGGAAAAGAGGGGTCCAGAGCGCACTAGAGGGGTGCTAAGGCGTCTACATGGTCCAGAAATGCCTCTGGGCAAGAAGGGAGAAATCTGGAGGGGTTCCGAGGAGACGAGAGGGTGTCTAAGGGGTCTGAGGGCCAGCAGAGAGATCGGGGGCCGCATTCTGTACAGAGGAGAGGTCCAGAGTGCACTAGAGGGGTGCTAGTGCATCTACATGGTCAAGAAATGCCTCTGGGAAAGCAGGAAGAAATCTGGAGGGGTTGCGAGGAGACTAGAGGGTGTCTAAGGTGTCTGGGGGGCCAGAAGAGAGCTGGGGGGCCCAATTCTGTACAAAGGAGGGGTCCAGCTTGCACTAGAGGGGTGCTAAGCTGTCTGCATGGTCCAGAAATGCCTCTGGGCAAGAAGGGAGAAATCTGGAGGGTTTGCAAGGAGATTAGAGGGTGTCTAAGAGTCTGGGGGGCCAGAAGAGAGCTGGGGAGCCCCATTCTGTGGGAAAGAGGGGTCCAGAGCGCACTAGAGGGGTGCTAAGGCGTCTACATGGTCAAGAAATGCCTCTGGGCAAGAAGGGAGAAATCTGGAGGGGGTTGCGAAGAGACTAGAGGGTGTGTAAGGGGTCTGGGGGGCCAGATGAGAGCTGGGGGGCCCCATTCTGTGGAAAAGAGGGGTCCAGAGCGCTAGAGGGGTGCTAAGGTGTCTACGCTGTGAAGAAATGCCTCTGGGGAAGAAGGGAGAAATCTTGAGGGGTTCCGAGGAGACTAGAGGGTGTCTAAGGGGCCTGGGGGGCCACAAGAGAGCTAGGGGGCCCCACTCTGTGGAAAAGAGGAATCCAGAGTGCACTAGAGAGGTAGTAAGGTGTCTACATGGTCCAGAAATGCCTCTGGGGAAGAAGGGAGAAATATGGAGGGGTTGCGAGGAGACTACAGGCTCTCTAAGGGGTCTGGGGTGCCACAGGAGGGGTGGGGGGCCCCACTCTGTGGAAAAGAGGAATCCAGAGCACACTAGAGGAGTGCTAAGACATCTACATGGTCCAGAAATACCTCTGGGGAAGAAGGGAGAAATCTGGAGGGGTTGCGAGGAGACTAGAGGGTGTCTAAGAGGTCTGGGGGGACCAAAGAGAGCTGGGGACCCTATTCTGTGGATAAGAGGGGTCCAGAGCGCACTACAGGGGTGCTAAGGGGTCTACACTGTCAAGAAATGCCTCTGGGGAAGAAGGGAGAAATCTGGAGGGGTTGCGAGGAGACTAGAGGCTGTCTAAGGCGCCTGGGGGGCCCGAAGACAGCTCCAGGTCACAGCAAGCACCCCAGTAGGGGTGTTCTGAGCAGGCGAGGAGTTTTAAGTTGACTAGGTGGCCAAAAACCCAACTGTGGGGAACCAGGACGAAATATGAAAGGTTTCTGAGGAGACCAGCTGTTCTCTAGGAGGCCTGGGGTCCGGAGAACAGCTCTGGGGCCATACCAGCACCCCAGGAGGCATGCTCAGCAGAGCAGAGGGGTCCTAAGGGGCCTAAACAGCCAAAATAGGAGAACTGGCTAACAAGGAAGACCTCAGGAGGTGCTCTGAGGGGACAGGAGGGGATGGATTTTGAGCAGACTAGGGGACGCATAGGGGTATGTGAGGCACAACCAAGGAAGACAGAGGAGCCTTAAGGGGACTGGAAGGAAAGGGGAGCGGAAGGAAAGGGCATCTGATGGGATAGAGGGCACATGGAATGGTCATAGCGATAGGGCATAGAGAGGACTCTACAGTGCAGCCAATGGAAAAGAAGGGCCGTAGGGCATACTGAAAGGGTGCAATGAATGCATAGGGTTCTGAGGTACCCCCAAGGCAAACCAAGGCGTCCTGAGGGGAGCGTGTGGCACTCAGAGGGGTTCTGATGGGGCTAAAGGGCTAGGAGATGGACCCTAAGGGGCTCAGAGGGCAAAGAGAGGCATCCTGAGAGGACTAGAGGGAAAAGCAAAGGCGCCGAGATGCACCAATGGCAAACGGAGAGGTTTTGAGGAGACTAGAGGGAAAAGAGGGGGGACTTAATAGGACAAGAGGACAAACATAGGAGTCTTGATGCTACCAGAGGGCCTACAGACACCAAATGTCAGAATAACCTTGCAGGAACTAGAAAGAAGCAAAGAATTTTGAAGGGACAAGAGAACAAATGGAGTGCCTTGGAGCATACCTAAAAGCAAATGGATTGGTCCTGAGGGAACTAGGGAGCAAATGGGTGAGTCCTGGGGGGGACGCGGAGGAAAACTGAAGGTTCTGGGGCATTAGCTCACCTGCCATAATCTTCCTGTGTGGAGCCTGCTTCTTCCCTCTGAGAAGTTGGCCTTTGCTTTCATTGCACAGGCAGCTGTGAGCTGTTGCGTAGTCTCGGCAGACAAGTTGGGGATCGCTGCCCAGGCAGTCGTGACCTGCAACACTGCATGCTCAGAACAGTTCTCAGGAAGTCACGCGTACTCATAACCTGAAGAGCAAAAAGCAAATCTCTCTTAAGGTCAGTTTTTATTTCATCATAGGAGCAAGCTTTCCCTCTCTTCTGCACTGTACTGCCTCTAACAGCACACCTTCCTCATCACCATTTTCCCCTGCTCCTTTCACTCCTCTCAGTTGCCCCTGCGTCTTAGATCTCTAAAGCAGCTGTTTCTCATCCACAGGTACTTTCCTGTCCTGTTGCCGATTCACCCCCCGGTTGTCCTATAGCAAGCAGTTGAGACACCTTGGCCTAATTCTTAGCCGCACACGCCTTTTGATCTGGCAAGTAGCTCAGACAGAGCAGAGGGCAGCAAGAAAGGTGGATCTGAATGTAGTAGACTTGGGCACCGAGCAAGATGGAAGCAGCAGCAAGGCATCAAAGAGATGGCATCTTTGTAAAGAAAAGAGATATAGTTCCAGGCTACCGGGGATTCTCTGTACCTGTGGCCAGGGCTCCTTCCTCTGCAGGCTCTTTCCACACAGTTAAAGGTAGCTGAACGCAGTGCCCTTGGGAGGCAGTGACATGGTGTCCCCGGTACTGCTGTGGGGTGGCTGTTCCAGGGTCTCTCAGGCTGTTTTGGGGTTCTTGGACAGAGACAGTGCTGTTCACATTTCCTTGAGGACTTTCCCTTGCGCTGCACAGCAGGACAGCTCTGCACCGTGCCCTCCCAGCACTGCCACTCCTCATAGCTGCTGCCTAATTGGCCCCAATTTTGAGCAAAGCTACAACCACCAGGAGCCCACAGCACCCCTCCTACTCTCCCTGCCCTCCCCATTTCCAAGAGGGACAGCCCCAGCCCCTGGGGACAAGCCTGCCTGGTCACACCAGAGATGGAAAACGCTTCCTGCCCTGTACCGGGAAAAAACAGGGAAATTCCACTGTGCCCAGTGACCTACGGGGACTCTTGCGCGAGCGGCACATGTCCAGTAAGGAACAGACCCAGCGGGCCACTGCTGCAGGGCTGAGAAGGTACCGGCACCTGGAACTACAGCTCCTGGCCTGCCACAGAGCAAAACACGGCTGGCTGGTGGGAACCCCGCTAGCAGAGACCTGCCCCCCCCCGCCCACCTCGAGAGGCACAACATGGCTGCCCAGAAGCCCAGTGCCGGAAGACTACCACTCCCGGCATGCCGCGCAAACCAACATGGCCTCCCGGAAGCCCAGTGCCAGAAGACTACCGCTCCCGGCATGCCGCGCAAAACAACATGGCCTCCCGGAAGCCCAGTGCCAGAAGACTACCGCTCCCGGCATGCCGCGCAAAACAACATGGCCTCCCGGAAGCCCAGTGCCAGAAGACTACCGCTCCCGGCATGCCGCGCAAACCAACATGGCCTCCCGGAAGCCCAGTGCCAGAAGACTACCGCTCCCGGCATGCCGCACAAAACAACATGGCCGCCCGGAAGCCCAGTGCCGGAAGACTGCTGCTCCCGGCATGCTGGGGGCCGCAGCGCTCGGTGAGGTTTGACTCCGTGGAGATTCCGTTCCGTCCCGCCCCCGTTCCCCTTCCCCCCGGAAACCGCCGCAGAGCCCCGAGCGCGGCCCCGCGATCCCCAGCACCGGCCCGGGGCTCCCCCGCCACCCCCGCGACCGGCCCCGGCTCAGCTGCGACACTGCCCCCGACCCCCCGCGACCCTCCCTGGGGCTTCCGCTGCGATCCCTCCTTCCCCCCGCTCCCCGACAAGCTCCCGAGCTGACACAGGAGACCCCCCCCCCCCCCGCGCTCCTCCGACCGCGCAATAAACTGCACGACAGCCCCGGCGCACCCCCTTCCTCCCCCCGCCTCCGTGGCCCCAGGGCACCCCTCTTCCCCACCACGTCCTCGGCCCCCACTGCTATCCCTGGCCCCGGTTGCGCTGCGCTGCCCGGGACGCTCCCAGCCACCGGGACCCCCGGCACATGCGGGATCCGCAGCCTGCAGCGCGCCTCCCCCGGCCCCGCTCACCTCCTCCGCGGGGCGGCCGCCGGGCCGGTCCCAGTGGGCGGTGCTCCGCGGCAGCTCCATTGTCCAGGTCCGGCCTCAATGCAAGCTTCCCCCAAACGCGGCTGCAGCCCCAGCGCATGCCCGCCCTTGCCCTCAGCCCCACCTGGGGCTCGTCCTGCCACCCAGCTCCCCCTGGCATTCATCCCAGCCCCAGGGCCCGCAGCTGTGGTCCTGCAGGAACTGGGCAGGGGGCCTGGCCATCAGCCCCTTCAGGGACAGCTGGGGCTGCCAGGGCAGCAGAGGCACCCCCACTCTCCTGCCAGCAGCTTCCTGAAAGCTGAAGGGAGAGCCCTGGGGGGTAGAGAGAGGAAAGGGGAGTATGCAGAGGACAAGAGAACAAATCGAGAGCTCTGGGTGCAACACAAGTCAAAAAAAAAAAAAAAAAGGCAAAAAAGCAATGACAGAGCAGAGTGACTCTGGGGGCACCAAAAGGAGGGCCCTGGGGCACACCGAGAAGCACCCAGAAAACTCCAGGGCAGGAGAAAAAGCTAAACAGAGACCTCTGCGCCGTGCCGCAAAACACACACGGGGCCCCGGGGCAGCCTGAAAGGCACGCAGAGGGCTCAGGGGCAACCCAAAATGTGAATTGAGGGGTCCTGAGGGCATCAGAGGGCAAATGCAGGGCTCTGGGGCAAACCAAAATACAAATGAAGGGCCTTAGTGCACACCAGAGGGGTCATAAGGCATGTCACAGGGCTCAGTGCAGCTGACACGATGGTGCCTGCAGGCTTCCTCCATCCCCCCAGAAACTCTCTCTCAGCTCCAGGCACACGGGCCCTGGCCCCAGACACACGAGGGACACTGGGGAGTGCTGAAAGCACATCTGGGAGCAGTCTGGGGACCTCACGCAGCCCTGGAAGGGCCCTGGCTGCCTCCACAATGATGGGAAACACCCCCAAGAGCCCCGGGGGTCCAAGCAATGCAAGGGAAATTCCCCGCAGCTCTGGGAACAGCACCGGGCTCCCTGGGAACCACAGGGACTCCAGAGTACAAGGGACTCGGGGACCAGCTCCCAGCCCCGGACACATCTTCAGGCAAACCGACAGCAGGAGCCACAGACATGAGTGCAAAGAATAAAGCAACTGTTTATTGTTTTACTGCGCAGAAACAACACCTGGAAGCGAGTCTGCCATGGAGCTCAGCGCTAGCATGCTTCCCCTTACCTGCGATGCCTGAAGAGTCATCGCCACACCAGCGTCCATCCGTCCGTCGGAAAGGGTCAGCTCTTGCCGCTGCCCTTCACGTGGCAGGTGTCTGAGTAGCCGACAGCCTACTCCTCTGCTTTTTCCTTCAGGGCTAGGATTCAGCTCAGAGATGAGAGGAAAATGCCTGATCTCGCCTGTCTGCACTTCTGCCCTACCCCAGACTAGAGCCCTGCAAGACACTTCCACAGCTCTCAGCTCGCCTGTCACATTGCCAGTCTCAGTGTGATGGGCCTGCGCCATATCAAATCCAGAGCTCAGGTCAGCGCGCAGAGCTGAACGCTGGGTACAGGGGAAGGTTACAAAGCCCAAAGGAGGGTTTGCAGCCTGCTGCTTAGGCTTCAGGGCTTACAGTTTATTATCTAAGGATTTAGCCCTTCTCATTGCTCAGCAGGTCATAAGCCCTGAACACTAAGTGACAAACTGCAAGTCTTGGAACGCCAGTGGTTGCCGAGGCTTTAAAATTTATGGATGAGGTTGGATTTTAAATCCTGTGCCCTGATCGCTACATGAGCAAACTGTAAACACTGACTGATAAAGACTGAGCCCCACAAAAGAAAGGAATAAACAATAACTCCCGAGTGAGAGACCCTCAACAACAAACTAAACAATAAACCTTAAGTGAAAAATTCCAAACCCTCAGCTTTAAGCGACAAACACCAAAGCACCCATGCGCATGAAAACAGTAAAGAGAAGCCAAGGAGTTTTGCCCACAGCTTAAGTTTTCCCTTCATTTAGAAGCACAGCAGAACAGGAAGACATGCACCAGAATCACATTACAGTTGCTGTTTAGAGGCTTGGTTTTAGCCACCATTCAAATGTGAGCATGTGCAAGCGTCACTCCACGGGACTGCACTAAGCTGCACTTGCACTGAACCTACCTGAAAGCCTGCAAGCACTAATTCATCTCTGTGTCAGACAATTCATATTTTTGGTCCTCTCAGCTCCGTGGGCAAACATCCACAGCCAGCGACACCAGTAACCACTTAGGGGACAACCACCTTGCACCTTCCAGTGCTGCTCGCATATGATGCAGCAGCCCAGGACTTAGCTGTGTCCCTGCTGCAAGTCAGAGCTCACCCTCCACGGCCAGCCGCGCATCTCCGCAGAGCTCCCGGCTGCGACGAGGCTCCTTTGACTGCCCGACTGGGCTTCAGCACCTGCAGAGGCCAGAACTGAGAGGCCAGGCAACTGCACGGCCCTCCTAGAACTACTCCCTAGTCCAAGGCCCGTAATTGTTCCCACAATTATGACTGACCCTCTGTGCTGCTTCAGTCACCCTCTCTGGCTCAATTTCATCGCAAAGATGTCACAGCAGCTCTCACGGACAGGCAGGCTCGCTCAGGCACCCGGCCACCTCCAGCCTTCCGTAGATGGTCCTCCGCAGGGAAACTCTGCCTCCGACAGACATTCTGAGAAAGCACTGTCCAGCCAAGGCAGGATAAAACTAAGGCCTCCAAAAACTCCAAACTCCAGAGAGACGGAGCTGATGGGAAACTGATTCATGCTACCAGTACTGTAGATTATGGTTTTGCTGTGTACTACGACACTGTTGCTCATACACACGTAACCCCATTTCTCTGCTATAGCAGAGAAGTTACTGTTGTAGCTGGCTCCTGAAAGAAACAGTAACTTGCAAAAACAAAAATCCCAGGTAAGACAGTTGCATACTTAAGACATCAGCTGTGAAGTACCTTTACTCTCAAAGTGCAAACAATACTGGAACTCCTTGAACTCCTGGACTTCAAAGGAGGAAGCTCTGGAAGGTTTACGGCCCAGCATTAATAATACTAGAAGCAGAAATTGTTTGGAGGGACCAGAACAGCAAAGAGCAAGGAGTTCCAAGGAAAGAAACGAGCCAGAAGCTACATAAACGACTGCACTTACTAAGATAAACTCAAAGCATCCTTCATCAGGAAGCGACAGTGGAGGGGGGGGGGTGCTGACAGCACAGCATCACCCCTCAGGAAGCACTAAATCAACAACACGGGTTGAGCTGTAGACATAGGGAAGACACTACTTTGCATAAAGGCAGACCTGACAGAAAAGTGGGCTCGATGCCAGCGTTGCGATCGCAAGTCAAGCTGCACCGCGCAGCAGCCCTGACTGCGCGCAGGCAGACAAGAGGCCGTAACTGCAGACCGCGCTGACGAGTAGGACAGACAGCAGCAGCAGCTCCAGACCGTCCTACTGCGAGCGCCTGTCCTAACGCCCAAGGACTCGGAGCCTCTGCTGCTCTCTGCCTCCGCGACACCTTTCCCGGGAGCCTCTTCGCTGTCGACTACACACCCCACGGCATCTCTAGCCCACTAGTGCTCCCCCACTGCACACCCGCAGCCCCGCGCCTCCGCAGGCAGAGCCACCGCGGAGGTGTCCGTGACCCAAACCAGGCCGATCGACGGCACCCTCTGGGCGCTGCCAATCACCAGCTCTGCTGAGCGCCAACCGCCTCTCGGCACCCGCCGCACCAGCCCAAACACACAGCGATGACAGACCTCCACCTGGACACGGGGACAGGGGGCAGAACAGAAGAAAAGAGGGGTAGAGAGCTTGGCAGAGGGATGGAGAAAGAAAGAGAAGGATCTGGCCCCAGGGTCAGGGCACTGGACAAAGGAATAGAAAGAGAGGGAGAGAGGGCCACACAGATGGAGGGAGGGCTGCACAGAGGACCAGGGAGCAGAAGAGAGAAAAAGAGGGAAGGGGAGGTGGGCAAAAGAATAGAGAGGGGCGAGGAGGGAAGGAGAGGTGGGCAGAGGGACAGGAAGCAAAAGAGAAGGGGGGAGAACCAGGCAGAGGAATGGGGATGGGAAGACAGCGACAGGGAGCCGGTCAGAGCAATGGGAAGAGAATGGGAATGATGAAGAGCTGGCCAGAAAGGTGGGGAGAGAAAAAGAGGGAGGGGAATTCAGATAGAGAGATGGGACAGAATAGGAGAAAAAAGGGAGAGGGAGGCAAATAGATGGATGAGGAGCTGAACAGAGGGATGGAAATAGAAAGAGAAGGCTGGAGGGGTGGACAGAGAGCTGGGAAGGCAAAGAGAAGTATGGAGAGACAGAAGAGAGCGGCAGAGGGACGGGGAGCAGGACAGAAGGACAGCGGGCAGGTAGCGGGATAGGGAGAAGAAGAGGACGATGAAGACCTGGACAGAGCGATAGGGAGCCAGTTAGAGGAATGGAGATATTGGCAGAGGGATGGAAAGAGTACAGAGGGATGGGGGAGCTGGGTAGAGGAATGAGTAGCTAAACAAAGGGATGGGGCACCAGACGGAGCCACGGGGAAAGAAAGAGAAGGATGGAGCGCTGGACAGAGGGACAGGGGGTGGAACCAGATGGATCTCAACAGCCTGGAACAGTCCTTGCCATGCTCCAACCCTACTCACCTGCCAAGCACACACAGCTCGCTGCACGCCGCTGTGCCCAAAGTCCGCTCGTGGGCCTGCTTGCCTGTTTCCCTATGGCTCCAGGGTGTCTGCGTCTGCAAGAGCGAGGGTGCACGCACGGGCCCAGGCTGGGGAGGAATCCTGTGTTCAGTCACAGTATTTTACTATTCCTCGTGCATTAGCCCCTTTCAGATGCTTAACCCCAAATGCCCTCAGCCCTTAACAAATTAAGTACCCGCAGCACCTAGTTTTTCCACACCCTCAAGTCTTCCTTGCTCTTCCCTGTCTTCTTTGAAAACCCTGCCAGACCCCTTCTGTGCTCAAAACAGTATCAACAAAATGGACTGAGCTGCTCCTCTTTGAGTTGCCGGCCCTCAGAACAGCATCCTGCAAGTGAATCAAACCACCAAGGTCACTGGGAGATTCTCATTTTAGAGCTTTCCCCCCCCCCCCCCCCAAAGCTTTAATGATGGTTCCCTAACCTGGGCAAATGCAGATCCTCCCTTAAGCGCTGTAGCAGTTTTTATTCTGGGGTCTCAAGTCACTGTTAGGACATTAAGCAGCAAAGCAAGGCAAAGACAGGTGGGCTCACGGCTTACCCATCTAGCCACAAAAATTCCTATTTTAGGCCTCACTGGTCATTCCAGGTAAACAGACCAAAACAGAGCTCCAAACAGGCAGGTGAGGCTTCACACAGACCTCGTGGCCCTGCCAGCAACAGCAACGCCCGCTGACCGGGCTACCAGTCACTATTGCCCCCCTCCTTTGCTGGTCCACGCACTGCGGCTTATTACTCACAAGTCCAATAAGGACGCGGCCAACCTTCCTACGGCCGAAGGCTCCTCATCAAGACCAGGCAGAGAACCTTTCCGCCGCCGTTTGGATTCTCCAGGCTGCTCTTGACACGTGACAACTTACAAAGGTCCGAGGGCAGCGGTAGCCTGTAGTTCTTCATGGCAGCATACAGTCGTTCCCTGAGGTTCTGAATGCCTAGGATTAACACGGTTTATCAATACAAAAATACTACCGCTACAGGGCGTAAAGCCAAGCTAAAATTTCTGCAACCAAATAAAACCTCTTTGCGTCTGACAGAACGCACCATACGCGCCAGCACCTATAGCTCGAGGCTAGCAACCCCTCCAGGGCGACATTCTTCTGGCGGGCTGCAAATCTGAACTCCTCCGTCTTGCCCAAGAGTCTCTGTTGGGACACAACAACTTTGTCAGCCAGGGCTCGATGGAGGCATAGTAAAATCCATCGCCCTACAAAAGTGTAGAGCAAAGCAAAGCAAAAAGCAAAAAAACACCCAAAAATAAATTCAAAGCTCTGCAGAAAATCGTAAGAATCCAAAGTTGTTTATAAGCACAAAAGTGGACCTAATACACACACAAGCAAGGTAAGTGAGAAGACACAAGCCACAAATCCCGCTTCCCCCAACCCCTGTTTTGGAAGCTATGACGATGGCTGGGCTTGCCGTGAAAGGGAAGTTAGACTAAGTAGCTGCTAGAGATTATTCTTTCAGAAACCTTCTGAGTCCACATTTTTGGCACAACCATGCTTTGCCCCTCAGTCAATTCAGACATGCACAAGAAGATCCACTTCTTGTAACGCTTGCACAGTAACCCCTCCCTCATTAAGATTAGCACTCACCGTGACACTCTTTTTGGCACAACTCCTAGATTCCTCTTATGCTTGGATGCTGGCCTCACAGGTGATGACCAAAAGGAACAACCGGATCCCTAGGTCTAGCTGCTTCTCTTCAAGACGTCCCCTTTCAGTGAGCTACCCTGCCAAACAAACCAAAGACTGCTGAGGCCGCGAGGTTATCAGATTTTTGGACCGCTTCTCCGAGGCTTTCAGGGTGACTGACATAACCGCTTCTCTCCACGTTACTCAAAGCTACCTTCATCTATTACTTAGGACTAAACGGTTTCTATTTGAAAAGGGGATTGTTGCTTGTTTAAACTTTACGTATAGTCCATGACCTGCCATGCATCCCCTCGAGTTCCTTCTGCTTTCACGACGCTCAGTAATTAAAGGTGGTAATTAATAGTATCCCTTGCCCTATAGGCTGGAGAAAGACTGCTGCTGCTCTGAGGAGGTGCCTAAAAGTCACACTGTTTTCTGTAGCATCACTGGGGCTTCCCAGAGCCCATCGGTGTTCTCTTAAGCTTTTCCCAAGCCTTTTAGGTTTTTTAGGCTATTCCTTAGCCCGCCATTTTACGGTAATGTTCTCCTTAAGCACTGCGCACAGCATGATTATCCCAGACCAGCCACATCTCGCACGTACAGAGGCTTCTGAGAGGCGCCTCAGAAAAAAAGAGAGAAAATCTCTTTGTCATCTGCGCATCCACCCGTCAACACTCTTCACCAGGAAGTGCTGTAAGCTCCCGTTTCTCTAAAGTGGGACTGAGTCGAGGCAGAGATGCAGATCACACCCCATCTTTGTTAAAATGCCTCACTGCTGCAGGAACCGCGTCTGGGAGTGGTTTTATGAATGTTTGGGGCTTTGGACAGAGTTTAGGGGAAGGTCTAGAGTCAGTGACAATGTTGCAGCAGGGTTTGGAGGCATTTTGGGGCCTCTGGGGCTGTTGGGGCAGGATTTGTGGGTGTCTTAATGGCTTTGGGGGGGGGTGGCTGCAGGAAAGGTGGGACTCTGCAGGGCCCTCAGGGCAGGGGTGCCATCCCAGATGCACAGTAAGTGCATAGGAGTGCCGCACGTGGCCGTCAGCTTTGCGCAGGGAGCCACTGGTCTCCCACCCCACCAGAGGAGAGCAGGAGGAGGAGCGATCTACAAGCTCACAGGGAACGCCAGAAGAGGCGGCAGGGAACTCACCAAGGGCCCCGCATCCCAGAAGAGCTGCGAAGGACCCCGTGTCCCAGACAAGAGGAGGCATCCGGCTGCTGTGCCGCTGCTGGACACATCCAGACCCCTGCGCAGCATACAAGTGCCTGGGGAGACGTCAGAGGCAACGGAGGACCCATCGACACATGCTGCACCAGGGAAGCCCATGGCTTTGGGGCAGCTGTACAGGAGGGAGCAGGGCTCAGCGGGGGGTTCGATCAGTTGGTGCTTGGGTCAGCTGGTGCCCGCAGTCTGTGCCCGCGGGTGGGGCAGGCCTCACGCTGCCTGGGAGTGTCTGCCTTCTATCCATCTTCTTGCTCACCTAGCCGCAGTTCTCAAGTAAATAACTTAGGGCTGCACTAATCGTACCCGACTCAAGTTAACCTTAACCCTGTTTGGTCCTTGGGATTTTAAACTTCCTCGTGACTTACCAGCACGCCCGGGCACGCCTGCCGCAACAGGAGCCGTCCCCCCACCGACACCGTGCCCCAATCCCGCTCCGGGGCCCGCCTGTCCCCCCTCCGCCCCCCCCCCCCCACTCCTCCAGGCTGTGCCCGCAGGGGCGAGCGCACACCCCAGCCCGCGCTGGGGAGGAACCGGGGCCCTACAGGCGACACACGGAAAAGGGAGAGTCAGACCCGCGCTCCGGCAGACCCTGCCCCGTGCTCCCGGCGCGGCGCCGGGCGCCGGGCCCGGGCCCGGGCCCGAGCCCGAGCCCCCCCTCCCCTCCCCTCCCCTCGCCCCGCACCGCCACCGCCAAGCAGGGACGGCCCCACCGGCCAGGACACAGCCCCACGCCCGCGGCCACCCGAAGGCACGCGCTCGCCTCGCCTCGCCTCACCGGAGCCCCCCCATAGCTCGACTCCAGCGGCCTCAGCCCTCACTCGCCGCCGCCGAGCGAAAACGCCCTCCCTGCTCGCCGCCATCTTGCTCCCCGCCGCTGCGCATGCGCCGCCCGAGAAGTGCGCGCGGCCGCAGTGGGCGGGGCCGGCGCTCGAGCACCGCGCATGCGCCGGCCGCGGACTGCGCGGGACAGGCGGGTGCACCAGGGGGAGCGGGAGGCAGGCCAGACCCGCAATGGCGCCCTCGCGTGGTCGCAGCGCGGCGCTGCAGCCGGCCGGCTCCCGCGCGCGAACCGCAGCCCGCCGCGCCACCCCGGCGCTCAGGCCGAGCAGCGAGCGCCCCGAGGCTGCTCTGCCCGCGCCCGAGAGAGCGGCGGGCATCAGCGAGCAGGCGCTGGGGCTGCCCCGGGGAGAGAGTGCCGTGGAGCAGCTCCGAGACTTCCCCACGCCCCCAGGAAGCACCGAGAAGGAAAAGCCCTCTCGGGAAAAGCGCTCCCGGTCCGTGAGCACCGGGCAGGGGGCACGAGCGCGGCCCCCTCGCCTACCCGTCCCCGAGAGAGCGCAGAGTAGCGGCGAACATGGCGACCGGCACTGCACGTGTGTGCAACGGCTGCCTGCACTGTTCTTCGCATGCGGGGGTGGCTGCAGCACTGCCCTTTCGACACGCGACAGCAGCCGTGAGCCCACGGGGATGCAGTGCACATGCGAGCCCACGCCAGCCTGTAGAGCACCGCGCAACCCTGTACAAGCCCGTGCAAACCTATACGAGCCCGTAGAGCACAGCACAACCCTGTACAAGCCCGTGCAAACCTATACGAGCCCGTAGAGGACCGCACAACCCTGTACAAGCCTGCGCAAACCTGTACGAACCCATAGAGCACCGCACAACCCTGTACAAGCCCGTGCAAGCCCGTAGGAGCCCGCAGAGGCCTGCGCAAGCCCGTAGAGTGCTGCATGAGCCCGCAGAGGGCCATATGAGCCTATAGAGCCCGGTACACGTCCCTGAGGTCCCAGCCCAGGCCGTTACACTCCCGTACTTTCCTGAACGCAGCGCCGAAAGACTACCGTTCAACATGGCCGCAAGATTTGCGGCACAGACAGACTACACCTCCCGGCGTGCTCTGAGAACAAAATGGCTGCCCAGAAGCCCGGTTCCGGAAGACTCCAGGTCCCGGCATGCTCTGCAGATCATCAAGGTCCCACGCCCAAAATGGCCGCCCGGAGGACGGCTGGCTTGGACTGCAGCTCCCGGCATGCCTCGGGCCGCCGCCCTCGGTGAGGTTTAGCCGTTCGCACTTGCCGTACGTCGCTGTCGCACCCCGCCCCCGAGACCGAGAAGCCGCCACGGACCCTGCAGCCGGCAGCAGGGGCGGGAGTCTGCGCCGGAACCGGGCGGCTCCGAGCCGCCCCCGGAGGGACGCTGGGCCTCGAGGCCTCCTAAAATGCAGAGGAGGGGTCTGGGGGCGCCCCAGAACACAGGCGAAGGGTCTGGAGGAGCACCAAAATGCAGACAGAGGGTCTCAGGGGGCACCAAAATGCAGACGAAGGGCGTTGGGGCACTAAAGGGACTGCGAGGCACACCGCAGGGCCCCACGCGGCTGGCGGGAAGGTGTCTGTGGGCTCCCCCATCCCCATGCAGACCCTGTCTCCTGGCCCCAGGCACGCAAGTGACATCGCGGGCTGCAGAGAGCAAACCCGGTAGCAGCCTGGGGACCTCGCACAGCCCTGGAGGGGACCTTGCTGCCCCTAGGGTGACGGCAAAGGCCACTGGCAGCCCCAAAGGTCCCGGCCATGCCAGGCGAATCCCCCACAGCCCCGTGGGGAACCGCAGGGACCCCAAGGTCCCAGGGACTTGCGGACCAGCTCCCACCCCCAGATGCAATGCGTAACCTCCTCCCCTGGGAGGAATGGCAGCAACCACAGACACGAGTGCAAAAAATAAAGCAAACGTTTGTTATTTCACTGCACAGACGCTCCGTCGGGGAGTGAGCCCGCCGTGGCGTGCGGTGCCAGCATGCTCCCCTCACCCAGAGAGTCGCCACGGTGGCAGCACTGGCTGGCCTGGGGGGGGACGGGCGGTGCCTGCTGCCGCCCTCCATGAAGCAGGGCGCAGAGCGGCCCACCATGTTGCTTTTTGCCCTCTTTCTAGCCCTTTTTGCTTATCAGCAAGCCATAAGCAACAAAACACAAATCTTGGCGACCAAATAGTTGCTGGGGCTTCAAAATTTTCAGCCGAGGCTGGATTTTAGATCCTGCACCCTGATCGCTAAATGAGCAAACCGATGCAGACTGAGCCCCACAAAATAAACAAACCGTAACGCCCATGCGCGAGATCCTGAGCAGCAAACCGAGTGATAAAAATAATGGGGGGGGATGCTCGTGGCCAGGCTCTACGGGAGCAGCCCCCCACCCGGGTGAGCAGCAGCGGGGCTCGGAGGCGGTGCCCCGGCGCGGGAAGCCGCTCGCAGCCTCGGGTTCAGCCACGCTGCTGGCAGGGCGCGAGCGTGGAAGCACTGCTGCCGCCAGGGAACGGGAGGCGCTGGGTTTTTCATGATGCAAAACAGGAATTTTTGCCCCAAAGCCACATTTGGGGGGGGGGGGCTGGAGGATTGGAGGGGGTCCCAGTGCCCCACAACTCCCACAGCCCTATAGCCCCACAGTCCCATTCCCCAGCAGCCCCACTGGCCCTATGGCCCCCTCGGCCCCCAAAGCCTCCACAACCCAATGGCCCCCACGGCCCCACGGCCTCCACAGCCCCACTGGCCCCCATGGCCGCACAGCCCCCACGACCGCATGTCCCTTGCACCAGGGCCGGCCTCTCCTCTTGCTTGCAAAAATGCCAGCAGCAGCCCCAGAGGCAGCTGGCCCGTCCCCATCCCTAACCCTGTCCCATCTGTCCCCTCCCGTATGTCCCATCCCCATCCGTCCCATCCCGTCCATGCTGTCCCCCCCCGGCCCCATCCCCCTCCCAGCCCCGTCCCGCTGGCACCTGGCCCCTGCGCGCTTGCTGTGCACAGACCGCAGGGAGGAAAAGCGCCGCTCTGCCGCTGCGTCGGCACAAAAGGTGTGAAAATGGGGCCCGGTGCCGCCCTCGGCACCTTTCCTGCCGGGCGGCCACCGAGAGCAAGAGCGAGCCCAGCACTGAGATGGGCCGATAACCTGCCGCGCCGGCAGGGAAGTAAAAATAAATCTCCCCTTTGATCAGGCGCGCGCAGGATTCCTGGAAGCCGCACGGTGCGGGGAGGCGCGGCGTGGCGCGGCAGCCCCTGTCAACCCGAAACTCACACCCGCCCCCAGCACCACCCGCAGCCCCAGCTCCGGGAAATGGCAGAAGAAGAAAAAGAAAAAAGAAAAAGAAAAAGGAACCCCCTTTTGAGCACCGCTGTGCCTGAGCGGCGTCCACGCTGCCGCAGCGGCCCCGTCCCCACGGGACATCCCAGCGCCCGGCAGGGACACAGCACTGTCCCCCCTGCGCCCAAGAGCACTGCGGCTGTCCCGCTCTGTCCACTCCTGCTCCCACGGTGCCTGCCGCCAGTGTCCCCATCACCTGCACCCTCGTCTCCCACATGCTTGTCTCCCACCTCCTTGTCTAGCTGGGTCGTCTCCCGCCTCCTCGTCACCATCACCTGCATCCTCACCATCTCCTGCATCCTCACTGCCCATGTCCTCACCAACACCCGCATCCTCATCACCATCACCCGTGTCCTCACTGTCCACGTCATCACCATCGCCCGTGTCCTCATCACCCGCGTCGTCATCCGCATCATCTCCCATGTCATCACCCACGTTATCGCCTATGTCCTCACGGCCTGCATCCTCACCCACGTCCTCATCGCCCATGTCCTCGTCTCCCACAATCTCATCTCCCCCCTCATCACCTGAGTTTTCATCACCTGTGACCTCATCGCCCACAGTCTCATCTCCTACATCCTCGTCTCCCATGTCCTCGTCTCCCGTGCATTTACCTCCTGGGGCCGGGAAAGCCGCTGGCCAAGCCGGCGGCAAGCGCTGGCAGCATCCTGCGGCGGGTCACTCCCACCCCTGCGGCGTCCCAGCTGTGCCAGCACAGGACCCTCTCGGCTCCATGGAGCTCGGGTGGGAGAAACCCGGGGCCAGCCCTGACTCAAACAGAGCCTCGCGCCAGCAGGGCCAGGAACCGGCACTCGCCGGGATGGCATTTCACTTCTCCTCTGCCCGAGTTTCACTGCTTGCCGTCATCGCGCGGCAGCGCTCGGTTCCCCAAACCTGGCCCGGCCCCCCAGGTGCCGGGGAGGAGACGGGAACGGGTCTGCTGCAGCCCCGACTGGCGGGGCCCCCCCGCTTCCCCTCCACGCCACCGAAACCACAGAGACCTGAGCACGGCGCTGCACCTGCACCAGAGCCTCGCCGCCGCCGCCCCGTGCTGCACCGTGCCGGAGCGGCACCCGCGCTGCGGCCGCCCCGTGCTGCACCGTGCCGGAGCTGCACCCGCGCTGCGGCCGCCCCGTGCTGCACCTGTGCCGGAGCTGCACCCGCGCTGCGGCCGCCCCGTGCTGCACCGTGCCGGAGCTGCACCCGCGCTGCGGCCGTGCCGGAGCCTTGTTGCCACCAAGAGCTGCGCTCACACCGGAGCCCTGCCGCAGCCACCCGGAGCTGCACCCGTGCCGGAGCCTCGCCACAGCCACGTGGAGCTGCACCCGCACCGGAGCCTCGCCGCAGCCGCCCGGAGCTGCACCTGCACCGGAGCCCCGTCGCAGCCGCCCGGAGCTGCACCGGTGACGGAGTCGCCCAGTGCTGCCCCCGTGCCGGAGCCTCGCCACGGCCACCCGGCACTGAGCTCCGCACCATGGCTCCGGGAGGCTTCAACCTGGAGGTGAGCGTCCCCGGAGAGGGTCCCTGCCAGCCCGCCCCGGGGAGGCTCCGCTCACCCTGCACCCCGTGACTCAGCCCCAGGAACCCCCCAGCAAGTGGGAGCCAGGGAAAGGGATGCTGGGGGGGGGTCACACTGGGGTGGGGTCTCACAGCGGGGGGGGGGGGACACCTGCAGTGAGACACGCAGGGGTCACTCCGAGGGGTCTCAGCAGGGAGGGGATCAGGAAAGGGCTTTCACGGGGCGGGGGGGGGGCTCTCACCTGGGGGTCACGACCAAAGCCTTACGTGGGGGGGTGTCCCGCCGGGGGGGGGGGCCTGGCAGGGACCAGGTCCTGCTGGGGGGGGCGGGGGGGACACCTTGGAGTTGCACCCAGCGCCCTACCGGGGGGGGGTGTCCTGCCAGGGGGGTTCCCAGGTAGGAACCAGGGTCCCGCCAGGAGGGGGTCCTGCTGGGGGAGGGACCACACTTGCACCCAGCATCTTAACTGGGGGGGGGGGGGTCCCGCCGGGGGGGTCCAGGGGAGGAACCAGGGTCCCGCCGAGGGGGGCGGGTCCAGGCGAGGGACCACACTTGCACCCAGCACCTTACCTGGGGGGGGGTCCCGCCGGGGGGGTCCAGGGGAGTAACCAGGGTCCCGCTGGGGGGGGGTCCAGGGGAGGGACCACACTTGCACCCAGCACCTTACCTGGGGGGGGGGTCCTGCCGGGGGGGTCCAGGGGAGGAACCAGGGTCCTGCCGGGGGCGGGGGTTCCGGGGTAGGGACCGCACTTGCACCCAGCATCTTAACTGGGGGGGGGGGGTCCCGCCGGGGGAGGTTCCGGGGAGGAACCAGGGTCCCACCGGGAGGGGGTCCTGCCGGGGAAGGGACTGCACTTGCACCCAGCACCTTACCTGGAGGGGGGTCCCGCCGGGGGGGTCCAGGGAAGGAACCAGGGTCCTGCCGAGGGGGGGGGGGTCCGGGGGAGGGACCGCACTTGCACCCAGCACCTTACCTGGGGGGGGGGGGTCCTGCCGGGGGGGTCCAGGGGAGGAACCAGGGTCCTGCCGGGGGGGGGGGGTTCCGGGGTAGGGACCGCACTTGCACCCAGCACCTTACCTGGGGGGGGGGGGGTTCCGGGGTAGGAACTAGGGTCCTGCCGAAGGGGGGGGGTCCGGGCGAGGGACCGCACTTGCACCCAGCACCTTACCTGGGGGGGGGGGTCCCGCCGGGGGGGGTTGCGGGGTAGGAACCAGGGTCCTGCCGAAGGGGGGGGGGTCCGGGCGAGGGACCGCACTTGCACCCAGCACCTTACCTGGAGGGGGGTCCCGCCGGGGGGGTCCAGGGAAGGAACCAGGGTCCTGCCGAGGGGGGGGGGGGTCCGGGGGAGGGACCGCACTTGCACCCAGCACCTTACCCGGGGGGGGGGGGGTCCTGCCGGGGGGGTCCAGGGGAGGAACCAGGGTCCTGCCGGGGGGGGGGGGGGGGTTCCGGGGTAGGGACCGCACTTGCACCCAGCACCTTACCTGGGGGGGGGGGTTCCGGGGTAGGAACTAGGGTCCTGCCGAAGGGGGGGGGTCCGGGCGAGGGACCGCACTTGCACCCAGCACCTTACCTGGGGGGGGGTGTCCTGCCGGGGGAGGTTCCGGGGAGGAACCAGGGTCCCACCGGGAGGGGGTCCTGCCGGGGAAGGGACCGCACTTGCACCCAGCACCTTACCTGGGGGGGGGGGGGGTCCCGCCGGGGGGGGTTGCGGGGTAGGAACCAGGGTCCTGCCGAAGGGGGGGGGGTCCGGGCGAGGGACCGCACTTGCACCCAGCACCTTACCTGGGGGGGGGGTCCCGCCCGGTGAGTCCGGGGGGGCACCTCGGGGTCGCGCCCAGCGCCCCGTCGGGGGCGGCAGCGGATCGGGTCCCGCCCAGGGGCCCGGCGCGGGCAGAAGGCAGGGGCCCGCCGCGGGGGGGGCCGGTGGAGACGCCCCCGCCCCGCAGGAGCTGCCGAGCCACGTGGTGCTGGAGCTGCCGGAGCTGTCGCCGCTGCTGGAGAACGGCTCGGGCTACGGCTACGGCGGCGACTACAACGGCTCGGAGCCGTGCTGCGCCGCGGCGCCGTGCACGCCCGGGGCGGCGCGGGCGCTGGAGCGGCAGCTGCTGCCGGCGCTCTACGGCGTCGCCTTCGTGCTGGGGCTGGCGGGCAACGGCGCGGTGCTGGCCGTGCTGCTGCGGGCGCGCCGCCGCCTCTCGGCCACCGACCTCTTCGCCCTCAACCTGGCGGCGGCCGACGGGCTGCTGGTGCTGACGCTGCCCTTCTGGGCCGTGCAGGCGGCCCGCGGCTGGGTCTTCGGCGCCGCCGCCTGCCGCCTGCTCGGGCCGCTGCTGCGGCTCAACTTCTACGCGGGGCTCTTCCTTCTGGCCGGCATCGCCGCCGAGCGCCGCCGCGCGCTGGCCCGCGCCGCCGCCGCCGCGGGCAGCGGCCCCCGCCGCCGCCGCCGCCGCGTCGCCGCCGCCTGCGCCGCCGCCTGGGCCGCGGGGCTGGCGCTGGCGGCGCCCGAGGCGCTGGCGCTGGAGGCGCGCGGCGACGCGCGGGCCGGCGCGGTGCTGTGCGCGCGCGGGCGGCGCTGGCGGGCGCCGCTGGCGGCGGCGCAGCTGGCGCTGGGCTTCGCGGCGCCGCTGGCCGCGCTGCTGGCGGGCTACGGCGGCGTGGCGCGGGCGCTGCTGCGGGCGCGCGGCGGGCCGCGGCGGCTGCGGGCGGCGCGGCTGGTGGGCTGCGTGCTGGGCGCCTTCGCGCTGTGCTGGGCGCCGCTGCACGGGGCGCTGCTGGCGGCGGCGCTGCGCGACGCGGGGCTGCTGCCGCGCGACTGCGCCGCCGAGGAGCGGCTGGCGGCGGCCACGGCGGCGGCCACGGCGCTGGGCTACTTCCACTGCTGCCTCAACCCGCTGCTCTACGGCTTCGTCGGGGTGCGCTTCCGCCGCCGCCTGCGCGAGATGCTGCGCGGCGCCGCCGCCGGGGCCGGGGCCGCCGCGGGCGCGGGCTCGGGGTGCGCGCGGCGCCGCGGCGGCGCAGGGGGCGGCGGCGGCGGCGGCTCCGACAGCACCGAGGCCACCTACACCGGGCTCTAGGGCGGCGGCGGCGCGGGGCTGCACTGGAGCCGAGCCGAGCCGCGCCGCGCCGAGGGGCTGCACCAGGCCGGGACGCACCGCACCCACCGCCCCCCTCCCCGGGGACCGACCCGGCCTCGCCGCACCCCATCGCCCCCCGCCCCCCCCGGAGAAGCCCCGGGGCCCCGTTTCCCCTCCAATAAAGGCACCGGGGGGCCCCGCTCCACCGGCTCTCTCCACTCTCCAGCGCCCCCGGCCTTTCCCTTCCTCCCCGCCCGCCCGGACACGGCGCTGCCGCGGCTCCCCCCGGGCCCGGACCAGCAGAGCGGTGGTTTGCAAAAGAAACAAAAAAGAAAACGAAGCACGGGGACGAGGACTAAAATAACCCTGCAACATCCTGGGGCCGCTGCAGCAAAAATAACATGGGCGTCCACTGCACGCAGCACACGGCCCGGGAGCCCCCCGTGCGGGGGACGCGCACACGCCGCAGGCAGGCACAGACACGCACACACCGCGCCGTGCACGTGGGAGCACACGCACGTGCCACACGGTGCACGTAGGCACACGGGTGGACATGCACACGCTGCACAGGGGTGGACGCAGACAGACGTGCACATGCTGCACGGTGCGCAGGGCAGAGACGGATGGACACGCACCCCGCACGGTGCACACAGGTGGACACGCACACGCTGCACCGGGGCAGACCTGGGCACCACCTGCTCCCACCTCCAGAGCTGAGCAGGTTTCCCAGCCAGAGCCTGACGGCGGCGGCAGAGCCGGGGCACGGGCACCGTGGGGCGCAGGGAGCGGCACAAGCAGCGGCTGCGGCAGCACCTTGGATTTATTGGGGACAGGGTGCTGGACGCTCACTGCTCCCCGCACCACCAGTGGTAGAGCTGGTCCGCGAAGATCCCCATGTAGGTCACCACCACATCCGAGCTCTTGCTGTAGGAGGCAGCAAGGTGACCCTGCAGCGCTGGCACAGCCCGGGGCCCACGGCCGCCCCGGCCCCGAGCCCCCCGCTGCCCCCTCACCTGATTTTCTCCCGCACGGCGGGGACGCTGATCTTCTCCAGCCACTCCTGGGCGATGGAGCTGGCCTTCCCCACGTAGCTCATGGGCTTGGTCTGCGGCTGGGACGCGTCCGAGGTGTCG
The DNA here is from genome assembly GCF_036370855.1 of Dromaius novaehollandiae. NCBI lineage: Eukaryota > Metazoa > Chordata > Aves > Casuariiformes > Dromaiidae > Dromaius > Dromaius novaehollandiae. Next base: position 52,394 of record NC_088137.1, read on the forward strand.
CGCTTCCGCAGGCGGTGGCTGGCGGCCTCTGCCAACAGAGAGGCTGCCTGAGCGGGCACGTGAGCGTGCGCACACACATGCCCATATGCCTGCGTGCATATGCACGAGCACTACGCATGCATCTATATGCACATGCACAGGTATATGCACATGCACCTGCACGCTTACACGCACACACACACAGGCATGGGCAAAGCCCGCAGGCACGTGTGGGAAGGCAGCTCCACGTTCCCTGGATGCCCGGGGAACGCTGCGGGGCTGGCTGGTGCCGCAGGGCCGGAGCGCAGCGGGGCCGGACGGCACCACTCACCTGCACAGAGCAGCAGCAGCAGCAGCGCTGCCGCCATCGCCCAGGCACCCGCCCTGGCCATGCTTCTGCGGGACGGCTGGGCCCGGCGCCGCTCCGCTCGGCTCCGCTCACAGCTGGGACGCAGAGAACCTGCCACGGCAGGAGCAGAGTGGGGACCTGGCTGCCCAGCTGTCCCCATCCCCATCCCATCCCCTGTCCCCATCCCCAGACTCACACTGGTGCCGGCGGCTCCCTCGCGCCCGGCTGGACTGCCGCTTTATGGGGCCGGATCCTGGGGCGGCGCGGCTGCGTGGCCCCCGCACCCGGGCGAAGTCCAGGCAAACAGAGCCGAGCTGCCGCGGCCCTGACCGCCCTGACCGCACCGAGCGCCCTCGGCGCCGCAGCTCCCGCCCCCGGGGGCACACGGGGACGGCACACAGACACATCACCCAGCCCCGTCACCCAGACGTGGTACCCTAACGCAGCGCCTACACCCAGCACCTGAACCCCGGCAGCCGGACTGAGGCAGCGGGACGCTGCAGCCCCAGGAGCCGAGTGGAGCCCGGGTGCGCGGCCAAGGGGCAGCTGCACACGCGTATGCACGCACACACCTGCACATCCATGCGCGTGCACACAGCCTGACCAACCCTGCTTGCAAGGCGCGCCCGGCGCACGCTTGCTGCAACTCTGCAAGCACCCATTCACATGGCCCCGGTGCACAGGCACCCAAAAGCACCTGCCCACACGGCCCCCTGCACAAGCGCACACACCCATGAGCACATGGTGCATGTCTGGGGCCCCCAGGGGGAGCAGGGGTCCCCCGCCACCCTGATCCAGGTGGACGCTGTCCCCCCCCCAGCGCTGCCTCTCTCCCCACAGCGCTGGAGCCAAAGGTCTGTTTGCCCCCGGGCCGGGTGCGGGGCCGCAGCTGTCGCAATGTTTGCGAGCAGGAATCGGCCACCACCACATTGCCAGGGGTGTCAACACGCTCCCAGGCAAGCACGGGCCTGCACGCTCACGTGGAGGCCTGCACGCTCACGGGTGCAGCCACATGGACACCCGTGTGCTCACGTGCGCAGCCACGCGCGGATGCCAGCATGCTCGTGCACATGCACTCACATGCATGCACACGTATGTGCGTGCCTGCAGGCTCACTTGCACATGCACATCTGCAGTTCATCTGCAAACCCATGCACATACGTGTGCACTCCTGCACGCTCCTGTGCACTCACGCACGCCTGCACACTCACGTGCACACCCTCACATGGCCCCACACGTGGAGGCCTGCACGCTCACAGGCACACACAGGTGTGTGCTTGCACACCCACAACACACGCACGCCGGCATGCTCTCACACGCACTCCGAGGGGTCCGGACGGCTACAGGTGCCAAACCCCACACAGTCACTGGGGGATACTGCACCGGGGAGGGGGGGCAGCGACAGAGCTGGGCTGCAGCGGGGAGGCAGCGCAGGTGCCGTGGCTGCGGGCGACAGGGAGCAAAGCAGCAGGGCGTCCCGCCCGCTCGGGTCACCGGCTCCTTGGGGAACGTCTCGGCACCGCGGAACTTCTGCTTCAGCATCTCCATGTGCTCCATCAGCCAGCTCCTGGGGACAACGGGGAGGGGGAAGGGGGTGGCTGCGACCCACGGTGCCAGTGCCAGCACTCCCACACACGCCCAGCCACGGCCCCTGGGGATAGGCCGACCAATGCACTACCGCATCGCCCCACTGCAGCTGCCCCACTGCAGCCTGCCCCACGGCAGCCGCCTGTTGCAAACCACCCCGCAGCAACCGCCCCACAGCGGCTGCCTACTGCAGCCATCTGCATTAACCTGCACCATTGCAGCCACCTGTTGCCAACTGCCCCACAGCAATTACCCTATTGCAGCCGCCTCATTGCAGCCACCTGCATCAACCTTCCCCACTGCAGCTGCCGCCATTAACCTGCCCCATCGTGGCCACCTGCATTTACCCATCCCACAGCAGCCGCTCGCCACGAGCCCCGTGCCGGCGGTGCCAGCGCCTCACCCAGCCTCGGTGCCCAGCTCGCTGCCGCGCAGCCCGGCGAGGGCGGCTCCGGGGCGCCGCTCCAGGCGCTCGGCTCGGGCCTGCGCCCGGCCCTGGAGCCCCTCCGGCCGCTGCAGCAGCCCCGGCGCCACCGCCTCCTCCGCGCCGCGGGGGCGGGCAGCCCCCCGCCTCCACCCGCCCCCGGTGCGCCCGGCCCCGCCCGGCCCCCGCCGATGGCTCCAGACCCCCCCGCAGCCCCCACCCGCCAGCACGACCGGCGTCGCCAGGGCCACCGGGGGCCGCCCCGCCCCGACGGGCGCTGCTTGCGGGGCCGCGGGACGGCGGCTGTGAGGAGCCGCCGCACTCACCCGGCCCCCGGCCCTGCGGGGCAGCATGGGACCCCCACGGCACAGGGGCCCCCCTCGCCACGGGGACCCCCGCACTGCAGGGACCCCCCCCCCCCAGCATGGGGACCCCCCGGTGCAAGGACCCCCCCCCCCCAGCATGGGAAACCTCCCGGTGAAAGGACCCCCCCCCGCATGGCCCCCCCCCCCACCGGGGCAGGGACTCCTCCTTGGTGCAAGAACATCCCCTCCCCCACGCCATAGGGCCCCCCCCCGGCACAGGGACCCCTCGGAGCAAACACCCCCCAGCCCAGGGGACCCCCCCGCCCCTACCAGCCTCACGCTCCACCACGGGCTGCTGGAGCCGCCCGCGGCCGCGCGGGTATAAACGGCCGCCCCCGCCCGCCCCCCCCGGACTCCCCCGCCCTGGCCCCCCCCCTCGCGGGGGGGCTCCGGCCTCAGCTGCGGCTGCGGGGGGGGGGCGGAGGGGCCGCCGCGACCGCGAGTGACCGCGACGGGGGGCGGGGCTGGACCGAGGGGGCGGGGCCAGGCCGGGGGCGCCCGGGAGTAACCTCGCGCTGAGGGGGCGGGGCCGGGGGGCGGGGCGGGGGCTCCCGGGGTGCCGCTCGCTGGTGGGCGGGGCCGCGCCCGTTGGGCGGGGCGGGGGCGGGGCCGAATGGGCGGGGCCGGGTGCCCGGCAGTAACCCTTCGCCGCCGGGGCCCAGCTGGGCCTGGGGCGCCCGGGAGTGACCCCGCGACCCCCCCCCCCCCCGCTTCCCCCCGCTTCCCCCCCACCACGGCCTGAGCGCACCACGCAGCCGGGACCCCTGCAGCAAGTGCCAGCAAGGCCTGGAGCCGCTGGGCTGCAGTGGATTCTGCTGCCACCGCTCCCCGCCAGCCCGAGGAGGCCCGCTGCGGGCCCTGTCCCTGGACGGGACACAGGCGCACAGGGATGCGGCACGGGGACACAGCCCCAGGCTTTGCATCCCGTCACGGTGCTGAGCTCTGCAGCTGGCTATGGTGTGTGAGCTGCTGAGCTTTGCGTCCCGTCGTGGTGCTGAGCTCGCAGCCGGCCATGGTGCTGGGCTCTGCATGGATCGCACCTGGCGGTGGGGCACAAGCTGCAGTACCCCATTTTGCAGCCTGTCACAGCGCTGAGCTTTGCAGCTGGCTGCAGTGCAGATGCCTCATGCATGGAGCGTTGCAGCCCACTGCAGTGCTGAGCTTTGCAGCCTGTTGCAGCATCGTGGCTTGCACCCGGTGGTGCTGCACACACTGTGCCCCCCCCCAACCCAACTCTGCAGCCAGCCGCAGTGCCCCCAAACCCCGCTGGCCGGGCACCCGGCAGCGCCGGCATAACTGAACCCATGCAGCAGACAGGCACGTGCCAGCGATGCCCAAAGCGGTTTATTGGGGGGGGGGGGTTTGCAGCTCATGCCCCGTGTGGGGCACGGCTCAAGGCTTGGGGGCGTCGCGCAGTGCTGGGGAGCTGGGCAGCAGCATCGTCAGCCAGCCCAGGAGCCCCTGCAGGACGCCGTCCACCGAGGCCCACAGCTCCTGCACCGCCTCCCGCAGCCCCCGCTGCACCCGGCGGCCCTGCTCGCCCAGCGCCTGTCCCAGCGCCGCCAGCCGCGGCGGCGCCCGCAGCACCGGCAGCCCCTCGTGCAGCGCCGCCGCCCGGGCCCGCACCTCGCCGGCCGCGGCGGCCAGGCGGCTCCGCAGCTCCTCGGCGTCCTTGGCCAGGCGCTTGCGCAGCTTGCGGGCGTAGGCGGCCAGGCGGCTCCGCAGGTCCTCGGCGCCCTGCTGCAGCACGGCCCGCGCCTCGGCCCCGTACTGCGCTGCCCGGCCCCGTGCCTCCACCAGCTCGGCCCGCAGCCGCCCGCCCAGCTCCTCCACGTCGCGACGCAGCCCCGCGCCCGCCTCGCCGCTGGGGCCCAGCTTGGCCTGCAGCTCTGCCACCTGCGCCTCCAGCTCCTCCATGGTCTCTGCGATGAGGCCGCTGCGGGGCGGGGATGCATGCTACCGCCAGGGCTGCGGAGCACCCCCGTGGGTGCAACGCAGCCTCCACTCCCCCCCCCCCTTTGGTGCAATGCAACCCCCACATCCCCCCCCCCCCCCCGGGGTGCAATGCAGCCCCTGCGCCTGCCCTGGGGTGCAATGCAGTCTGTGTCTAACCCCCCCCCCCACGTCCCCTCTTGGGTGCAATGCAGCCCCCACGTCCCCCCCGCCCCTTTGGTGCAATGCAGCCCCTGCACCCGCCCTGGGGTGCAATGCAGCCCTCACCCCCCCCCCCCCCGCCCCGGGAGCAACGCAGCCCCATGCCCTGCGCAGCGCCAGCGCCCCGCACTCACTCGAGCTGGCGGCCGATCTCGGAGCTCTTCACGCGTGCGGTGCCGTTCTCCACCGCCTGCCCCAGCTGGGCCACGTACTCCCAGAAGCTGTCGACGGCCGCTTCCCACCCGGCCCGCGGCTCCTCGGGGCCCTGCTCAGCCCTGCAGCCTGCGGCGGCCCAGCCGCGTGGGTCTCGGCCCCTTGTGCACCCGTGGGTCCTGGCCACCCGCACCCCACCCCCATGCACAGGGATTCACACGGGGGGGGGTATTTGCTTGGCGGGGGGGGGTTGGCAGGAGGACTTGCCCCAAGTGTGTGTGGGGGTGCACAGAGATATGCCTCGGGGGGGGGGCTGCATGGGGATTTGCCCCGGGAGGGGTGTTTGCATGGAGATTTGCCCCGGGCGTGGGTATTTGCACAGGGATTTTTGGGGAGGGGGGGGTGTTTGCACAGGGATTTGCCCCAGGGGTGTGTTTGCACGGGGATTTTCCAGTGGGGGGGGTATTTGCACGGGGATTTACCCCGGGGGGGGGGGTTTGCACAGGGTTTGGCGCTCACCCGCAAGCAGGGCAGCTCCCAGCAGCGCAACCCAGAGCTTCATGGCGGTGCCTTCACCTGGAGTGAAAAAGGGTGAAACGGGGTGACAGCACCTGCCCCCCCCCAGTACCCCCCCCCGGCATCCCAACCCTGCCCCATCCCTCATCTGCCCAGTCTCAAAACCACCCCAAACTGCCCCATCCCCAGTCTACTTGGCCCCCAAACTGCCCCCAAACTGCTCCTTCTGTCCCCAAAACTGCCCCTGTCCCCCATCTGCCCGGCCCCAAAACTGCCCCTTCTGTCCCCAAAGCTGCCCCATCCCGGCACCTGCAGGGCGTTGGGATGGCGTCGGCGTCGGGGACGGTCGGGGACAGGGACGGTGTCGCTCGGGGACGGTCGGGGATGTTTGGCGGTGGCGGCTCTGCGCGGGGCCGTAAATACCCCGGGGCCGGGGCTGGGCTGGGGCAAAGGTCCCCCCCGCCCCGGCGGCTGCGGCGCGCCGTCATGCCGGGACACGGGACACGGCACATGGCACCCGCATCCCCGCGCCCGCAAAACCCCCCAACGGCGCAAAAATCCCCTGCGCTCCCTCCCCCCACCCAGGGCACCGCGTCCCCCCCCCCCCCCCGGCTGCTGTCCCCATCCCCGGCGCAGCCCCGTCCTCGTCCTCGTCCCCGGCGGTGCCAGCGCGGCGCGGCCCCGCGGACTTGGCCCCGCTCCCGGGGACCGGGTTGGCGGCGGGGGGAAAGTCCAGGCGGCTGCGGGGACGTCAGTCCTGGCCGCGTCTGTGTCGCACCACGTCCTGCCATGCCCTCGTCCATGCCTGTGCCGCGGGGACGGGGATGCCGCAGGCACCCAGGGTCCCAACGCCTGCCTGGAGCCGAGGTTGCCGCCTGCCCCGTGTCCCCAAACTCATCCCTGTCCCACCTCCGCCAGCCCCGTGTCCCCAAACTCATCCCCATTCCAGCTCTGCCACCACCAGCCCTGTGTCCCCCAAACTCATCCATGCCCCCAGACTCGCCTGCGTGCCCAGACTCATCCCCATCAGGGCTCCACCACTGCCGGCTCCGTGTCCCCAAATTCATCCATGTTTCTAAACTTGTCCCCATTCCCAGTGCCCCCCTGGAGCTGGGACTGGGACTGTCACCAGCCCCGTGTCCCCAAACTCATCCCCATCCCCAGGGCCACCACCAGGAGAAACCCGTCCCAGCCGGGCTGGGGACCAGGGACTCGGCCATGGCGCTGGTTCAGGGCCGCGGTGCCGCTTCTGGGCTGCGTGAGCCAGCTCGGGGCCGCAGTGCCGGTTCTGGGGCGCGTGAGGCCGGTTTGGGGTACATGAGGCCCTTTTGGGGCTGTTTTGAGGCCGTGGGACCCTGCTTTGGGGGCACCTGACCCTGTTTGGGCTGCGGGGCCGGCGGCGGTGCCGAAGGCCCCGACCAGCCGCACCGGCCGCACCGGCCGCACCGGCTGGGGCACCGCGGCGGCGCCGCTTTGTTCTGCCACGGCTGGGCCTGGGGGCAGGAGCCAGGCCGGCTCAGGGCCCCGGCGTCCCCAGGCAGGTTGCATTGGTGCTGGGGGCCCTGGCCTCCTCAGTGGGTCAGAGTTGGGGCCCAGGGCCACTGGGCAGGCTGGCGTTGGGGGCCCCAGCATCGCTGGGCAGGCCGGCGTCGGAGGCTCCAGCAGCCCCGGGCCGGGCTCCCCGCAGCCCCGGCACTTCCCCTTTCCCTGCCAGCGGTGATTCCCAGCCCCACAGGCATGGGGCGGCAGCGCGGCGGGGTCACCTCTGGGCAGCCCGGCCCGGGCGCGCGGTCGAGACTGGCCCCGCTGCCGCACGCGGGGGAGATGAGGGGGCCGGACGGACAGATGGCTGGACGCGCGGGGAAGGACCAGGCGTGGGCCCGCTGCCGGCTGTTTATTCGGCGGAGAGCGGCGAGGGGGACAGCGCGGGGCTTCCGGCCGCCCCCCCCGCGGGGCGGCTCTGGGTCCCGGGAGCCGGGGCGGGAGCGGGGGTCCGGCCCCCTCCGGCAGCGCATCCCGCCCCGCGCGCGAGGCCACGCACGCCCACGGCCCCCGGGGCAGTGCCGGGTGCCCCCCGGGGCTCTGACCCCCAAGCCGCCCTGTGGGGCTGGGCAGGAGGAGCTGGGTCTCACGCCGAGGCCGGGCCGGGGAGCAGCAGCAGCAGCAGCAGGAGGAGGAGGAGGCGGCGGAAGAGGAAGCAGCTCTAGCCGATGGTGAGGCCGAAGCCGCATTGGAACTTGTTCTTGCGGTGGTTGAGGAAGGCGCCCATGGCCAGCGTCAGTGGCAGCGGCAGCAGCTTCTTCTCCAGCACGGCGCCCACGACCCAGTTACTGTCCACCGAGCCTGTGGGGCAGAGCGGGGACGTCGGGAACGCCACCGCGGGGGACATCAGGGACACTGGGGGGGACGTCGTGGGGGACGCTGTGAGAATGTCATCAGGGACACCATGGGGGATGCCATGGAGGATGTCAGGGACACACCATGGGGACGCTGTGGGGGACACTGGGGGACGTCATGGGGGACATTGCGGAGATGTCGAGGACACCGTGGGGATGTTGTGGGGGACATCAGCGACGCCATGGGGCCACCAGGGACGCCACAGGGGAGGCCATGGAGGACGCCGCAGGGGATGCTGTAGGGACGTCGTGGGGGACGTGGTGGGGAGGTTGGGGACGCCATGGGGACGTGGTGGGGATGTTGCGGGGGACGGTCAGGGACGGCACAGGGGAGGCCGTGGAGGACGCCGCAGGGGATGCTGTAGGGACGTCGTGGGGGACATCACGGGGGATGCTGCAGAGGACACCATGGGGGTGCCGTGGGGATGTCGGGGACACCGTGGGGATGTTGCAGGGGACACTGGGGCCACCGCGGGGCCGGTGCCCACCTCTGAAGAGCAGGTTGGCCTTGGGCAGGTCAAGCTGGTAGCCGAAGGAGACGCTGGTGTCCTGCATGCGGGTGCTGGCCTCGAACTCGACGCCCACCTGGAGCTGCGGGAGGGGGCGGTGGGAGGCGGCACTCCGGCGGGACGCCCCGAGGACAAGCCCCGGCCCCCGACCCCTCGCGCCAGCCCCGCGCCGGCCCTACCTGCTCGTTGGCCTTGTGGTAGTAGGTGGCGTGGGCTCCCGCCTGCCCCACCGTCAGGGTCCCGATCCAGTTGGGCGCTGTGGGGCAGTGGCAGAGCTGAGCGTCACAGCTGGGCCCCCTGTCCCCCTCTGTGTCCCCATCCACGCCCCCGTGTCCCCGGTACCTGTGTATTTCCCGGCCAAGGAGACGACGGTGCCCTCCTCCCCTGGCCGGCGGTGGTAGACCAGCTCGCCGCCCAGTGCCAGGGCTGGCGTGACGCTCTGCAGGTAGTGGGCCACCAGGATGCCTGCGAGAGGGGACGCGAGGGGACGTGAGGGGCGCGCGGGGCCACGGCGGCGCCCCGGGGCCGGGCAGGGTCTCACCGGAGCCCACCAGCACGTCAGGGTTGCCCAGCGTCACGGCGGCCGTGAAGTCGGCGCCCCGGTACTCGCCGTCCACCTGCCAGTTCACGAACTTGGCCTGCTGCGTCTGCGGGGACACGGAGGGGACGGGTGGGCGGGGGGGCCGCCCTGGCACCAGGCCCCCCCCGGCGCGCGCAGACCCACCTGGAAGGCCACCTTGGAGCGGAGGCGCGCTGTGAGCTGGTGGATGACCTGGGCGTTGAGGCTACCGCTGTTGTCCATGTCGCCGACCAGCACCGGGAAGGCCTGGAGGGGGGATGCAGGGGACACAAGGATGTGGGGATGTGGGGGCAGGGGGAACACGGGGACAGGAGGACAGAGGGATGGGGGACAGGGAGACACAAGGATGTGGGGATGGGGGGGGGACATGGGGCACGGAGACACAAGGACATGAGTACAGAGGGACCCGAGGACATGGGAGCATGGGGACACGAGGACGGAGGGACACGGGGATGGGGGGCATGTGGGGGATATGGGGGAATGTGGGGATGCAGGGATGAGGGGACAGTGGACACAGGGACAGAGGGACACGGGGAGGGGGGGATATGGGGATGCAGGGACACAGGAACAAAGGGACACAGGAATATGAGGACACGAGGATACAGGGACATGAGGGAATGGGGATGCGCAAACAGAGGATGTGGGGACAGGGGGACGTGGGGAGGAGGAGCGGTGCCCCCCCGGGCCACCCCACACTCACCTCCGTGGGGCTGAGCTGCTTGGTGCCTACGTAGGTGGCCCCGAAGTGGTAGTTGGAGTCGCCGACGGTGCTGAGTGCCACGGTGTGGTTCACCTGGGGAGGGCAGCGGCACGGGCAGCGAGGAGGGGACGTGTCCCCCATCCCCCCCCATGCCATGGTGCCACGTCCCCCCGGTCCCCAACGCCACGGGGACGGGCAACGAGGAGGGGATGTGTCCCCCATCCCCCCCATGCCATGGTGCCACGTCCCCCCGGTCCCCAACGCCACAGGGATGGGCAACGAGGAGGGGATGTGTCCCCCGTCCCTGTTGCCACGGTGCCACATCCCCCCATCCCCACACGCCGCGTCCCCACCTGGAAGTGATTGCTGAGCCCCTTGTTGACCGTCAGCTTCACCCCCTCCATCTGCACCGGGAACAGCTCTGCGGGCAGCGCGGTGTCAGCCCCATGGCGAGCCCCACAGCAAGCCTCACGGCGTGGTGGGATGCACAACAAGGCAGGGGGACCATGGGGCACTGTGGGGCGCTGTGGGGCGTAGCGTGGGGCCGTGGGGCACAGAGTGGGTGCAGCATGGGGCCATGGGGCGCAGGGCAGGGCTGTGGGGCGTAGCGTGGGGCCGTGGGGCACAGAGTGGGTGCAGCATGGGGCCATGGTGCGCAGGGCAGGGCTGAGGGGTGTAGTGTGGGGCCGTGGGGCACAGAGCGGGTGCAGCATGGGGCCGCGGGGCGCAGGGCAGGGCTGTGGGGCACACAGCGGGGCCGTGGGGCACAGAGCAAGACCATGGGGCCCATGGGATGCAGAATAGGGCTGTGGGGCACAGCACAGGCCTGTGGGGCGTCGTGGGGCACCAGTGTCCCCCCATGTCCCCCCCGCCGTGACCCCCCTTTGCAGTGGCGGTGGCACTCCTCAAAGGCGCCAGGTTAGGCAGCGCTGTGGGGCAGTGCCGTGGGGCACCGCTGTCCCCCCCAACCTGCCGTGTCCCCCCCGTGTCCCCACCTTTGCAGCGGCGGTGGCACTCCTCGAAGGTGCCGGGGTTGGGCAGCGGCTCGGCAGCGGCGCCGGGGGATGCGGCGGGGGTGCCGGGGGGCAGGGCCGGGGGGCGCAGCGGGGTGCTGCCGGGGGGCAGCGGCAGCCCCGGGGGTGCTGGCAGCAGCCCGGGGCCGGGGGGCGGCGGGGAGCTGGCGGCCAGCGCGTTCCCCATGGCGGCTGTGGAGCGGCGGCTGTGGGGCAGCGATGCGGCGTCTCCTGCAACTGCCTCCAGAACTGCCCCTGCCCCATAGCTGTCCCCGATAACTGCCCCGGGCCGCACAGCTGCCCGTTACTGACCCTGACCCATAGCTGCCTCCCATAACTACCCTAGAGCCCCTCTCCCACCCCCTAACTGCCCCCGGGCCCCGCTCCTGCCCTCCAGAGCTGCCCCCAGGCCCCTTTCCCGCCCCCCATAACTGCCCCGGGCCCCGCTCCTGCCCACCCCATAATGGCCCCCAGGCCCCTTTCCCGCCCCCCATAACTGCCCCGGGCCCCGCTCCTGCCCCCCATAAGGGCCCCCAGCCCTGCTCCCGCCCCATAACTGCTCCCCGGGCCCCGCTGCCTCCTCATAACTGCCTCAGGCCCCGCTCCCGCCCCACAACTGCCCCCCAGGCCCCGCTCCCGCCGCATAACTGCCCCGGGCCCCGCTCCCGCCGCCCCCCAGCTCTGCTCCCCCCTCCCTCCCCCCGCCTGTCGCGACATGTCGTTCCCCCCCCCCCCCACGCCGCACTCACGCGGCGGCGGCGGCAGCGCCAGGAGCCGGGGCACACCCGAACCCGCCTGCTGCCTCGGGCCCGCCCCCCGCGGGCCTATTGGACGGCGCGGCGCCCGCCCCGCCCCCGTTCGGCCCGCCGCGCGCCGCTATTGGCGGCTGCCGCGCCGAGCACCGCCCACTTCCGCGGGGCGCACTCCCGCCCGTGCCGCAGCACCCTCCGGGCCCGCCCCTTCCGGCCGCTGCCGGGCCCCTATTGGCTGTCGTCACCACGAACCCCACCCCCTTATTGAGAGTTTCATTGGCCAGACTCCGCCCTGTCCCTGGCTCCGCGTTGCTACTGGCTACTCTTTGACAGCGCCCCGCCCCCTAGCGCGCCAGCCCTGCTCCCATTGGCCAGGGACGCCGGGGGCGGAGCGGGGCCGGCGCCCGCAGCAGGTTCGGTTGCGAGGCGCGCAAGGTCAGGGCGCCGGCGCGCGCCGCGCGGCCATAGAGACGGCAAGGGCGCCGGGGCCAGAGTGGCCGCCCCGGGCGCCGCCATATTGGGGCGGCGGGGGAGCAGGCTCCGCCCCCAGCGGGCGCATCTCTCCATGGCAACGGCCCGCCCCGGCTCTATGGGGCGTCTATAGGGACCCCCGACCCTATAGGGCGTCTGTAGGGGCTCCCCTTGGCTCTATGGGGGGATCTATAGGGGACCCTGACCCTATAGGGTGTCTATAGGAGACACCCCCCCAGCCCTATAGGGTGTCTATAGGGATACTTGGCCCTATAGTGTGTCTATAGGGCCCTCCCCCGGCCCTATGGGGTGTCAACAAGGCATCACACTCAGCCCTATGGGTGGTGTATAGGGACCCCCCCAAACACACACGCACCCCTATGGATTGTACAGGGAATCCCCCATGGCCTTATGGAGCCCCTGTGACCCTATACAGCCCTATAGGGGACACTTGTGACCCCCCCCACACACTATAGGGGGGCCCCATAAGGCCTCATATAGCAGCACAAGAGAGCCCCGTTCCCACGCCACAGCCCCCCCCCCCCCCCCCCCCAAAACGCACATAGCGCCTATAGGGCCCCACAGGGTCCCCGGCTGACGAGGGAGGCACCTCACGCTGACATCCCAGACGCGGCAGCGCCGTCAAGAACTTTATTGGGAGGAACCGCGAGAGCCCCAAGCCTGAGCCCAAACCTGAGCCCAAGCCCCCCCAAATCTGAGCTCAAACCCAGCCCCAAACCCAGCCCCAACCCCTCAAACCTGGCCCCCAACCCAAAGTCCAACCCCAAACCTGGCTCAAGCCCTCCCCTGTCCCAACCCCATGGCCGGATCCCAAACTCCGACCCGGCCCCACAGCGCTGGCGGGGTCCAGCGTGCCAGAGTCACCACCGGCCGTGGGGCCACAACTAGCCGTGGGGCCCGAACCTGCCGTGGGGGCCGCAACCGGCCGTGGGGGCCGCAGGGCCTGGACCCCTGCTGGGCAGCTCCCCAGCCCCACGGATTGGGGGCCGTTCCCCAGCCCCACGGGTTCAAGGTTCGGGGCCAGGCAGCTCCCCAGCCCCACGGATTGGGGGCCGTTCCCCAGCCCCACGGGTTCAAGGTTCGGGGCCAGGCAGCTCCCCAGCCCCACGGATTGGGGGCCGTTCCCCAGCCCCACGGGTTCAAGGTTCGGGGCCAGGCAGCTCCCCAGCCCCACGGATTCGGGGCCGTTCCCCAGCCCCACGGATTCGGGGTGGCTCAGACATAGACTGCGGGTGACATGACGAAGCCCTGGGCCGGGGCGGCTGCGTCCCCATCGCTGCCCAGCTCCTCATATAGCGGGTTCAGCTGCTCCATGTAGCTGCCGTCCCCGTCCCTGTCCTTGTCCTCGTCCCTGTCCTCGTCCCCGTCCCCGTCCGGCTCCTCGGCCGTGGGCAGCTCGTGGTACCGCGGCAGCGCCTGCCCAGACGCCAGGGTCCCTCCGGCCTCGTCCGGTGGCTCTGGGCCGAGCGGCTGCAGTGGCAGGAGCTGGCGCTCGGGGGCCTGCAGGGGAGGGGGGAGGGATGGGGTGGGGTGGGGTGGGGTGGGGTGGGGCGGGGGGGCCCCAGTGCCTGGGGGGGGCCCCAGCATCCTGGACGCCCAGCACTTACCCACGGCGGCTCCTGCAGCTTCTCGTGGGGGGGGGGCGGTTTGTACGGGGGGGGCTCGTCAAGGCTGGGGGGAGATGGGGGTCACGTCGGGGTCCCGGGGCTGCCTCCCATGTCCCCCCCACCCGGGGCTGCCCCCCGCATCCCCCCCACAGACCCCTGCCTCCCCCCCAGCCCCACAGTCCTCCACATCCCCCCTGACCCCACAGACCCCCACGTCTGCCTCCCCGGGGCTCCCCACCATGTCCCTCCCCCTGGCCCCATCCTCGACCCCCCATTTACCCCCAGCCTGGCCCAGTCCCCCCCATCCGCATCGCCCTGTCCCCACTCTGGTTCCCTCGTCCCAGTCCTCGTCCCATCCCCTCCCCATCCCCATCCCTGTCCCCATCTTGTCGCCATCCCTGCCCCGTCCCCTCCCCATCCCCATCCCTGCCCCGTCCCCTCTCCATCCCCATCCCTGTCCCCATCCCTGCCCCCATCCCTGCCCCGTCCCCTCCCCATCCCCATCCCTGTCCCCCTCCCCATCCCGTCCCCGCGCTCACCTGTCGTCGCCGCGGGCCGTGCGGTTCTTGCGCTGCTGGCGGCAGATCACGACGCCGGTGGCCACCACGGCCGTGGCCACGATGCCGGCGACGATGCCGCCGATGATGCCGCCGGTGGCACCGGCCCCGTCCGTCCGGGGCTGCGCTGGGGGGGACGGGCCGTGAGACCCCGGGCGCTGCCTCCCCACGGTGCACTGCCGCCCCACGGCACCGGCACCCACGGCGCCACCTGGACCCACAGCGCCCCTGGCATCCACAGTGCCCGGACCCACGGCACCGCTGGCATCCACAGTGCCAGGACCCACAGCGCCAGGACCCACAGCGCCATCGGATCCCACAGCACCCGGACCCCTGGCACCGGGACCCACGGCACCGGGAGCCGCTCCAGTCCCGGGTGGGGTCAGGGGGGCTGCTCGGACGCCTGGGCCCACGGGGCAGCAGGGCTGGGCTGATTCCAAAGAAGCCCTGAGTCACCCTCGTGCCCAGGGAGCGGGCCCAGGCATCCGGGCCGCAGGGAACCCCCGTCACTGACTCAGAGGCCAAAACCGTGGCGGTCCGTGACCGGCATAATCGGCCGCGGCGGGAGCAGAGTCCGGCGCCTGGGACGCGTGCGAGCCACCGCCCGTGCGTCGCACGGCCCCGTGCACTGCATCACCCTGTGCCACCGCACCGTCCCGCACCGTCGCACGGCCCCGCGCACTGCACCACCCCGCACCGTCGCACGGCCCCATGCATCATGTGACTGCGCGCCGTTACACAGCCGCGCACCACCGCACGGCCCCCGTGCACTGCATGACCCCACGCGTCGCGCGACCACATGCTCTTACACGACCTCGCGCCGTTGCACGATCCCACACGTCACACACACGTGCCATCACACAGCTCCGTGCATCGCACAACCCCACGTGTCACACAACCACGTGCTGTTGCACGGCATCCTGGGGCCACCTCCCCCCCGGCACTGCCCACCAGCCCCCAGCCCCACGGCGCGGGCGGCCCCGGCCCCCCAGACGGGGCAGAGCCCGGAGCGGGGGGGGAATCGCTTTATTCGGCGCCCAGTGGCAGCAGCAACCGACCCAGCACGGAAATAACCTCCCACCCCCCAGGTACAGCGTGGGGCCAACGCCCCACAGGGCCCCACAGGACACAGGGAACCCGGAGCGCGACGGGCCAAGGCGCCGGCTCCGGTGCCGACATCCCCGGGGACCCTGCGTCCCTGCCGGGTCCCCAAGTCGTTGCACGGGGTCCCCGTGCCGCGCGGCAGCGCCGACGTCCCCGTGTCCCCGCTGCGTCCCTGAGTCGTTGCACGGGGTCCCTGCGCTGTACCGCGGCGCCAGCTCCGTGGCCGACGTCCCTGGAGGACACCGCGTGCCCGGCTCTTTGCACGGGGCCCTGCGCCGTGTCCCCACACCGGGCCGTGTCCCAGGCGTGTCCCCACGCTGTGTCCCCGCGCCGTGTCGCAGCTGTGTCCCCACACCGGGCCGTGTCCCAGGCGTGCTGCGGCCGCGTCCCCGTGCCGGCAGGGGCTCAGACGTAGACGGCGGTGCGGGAGATGAAGGAGCCGTCGTGCTGCGACTCCATGTTGTCCCCGTCGCTGCCGGGGTCCCCACGGGGGCCCAGCCGCAGCATCGGCCCACCCTCGCCCGGCCGCTCTTCCTCCTCCTCCTCCTTCTCCTCCTCCTCCTCCTCCTGCTGCTGTGGGGGGCTGCTGGCGCCGGGGAGTCGGCGGCGGCGCCGGAGCAGCACGACGACGGCAGCCGCCAGCAGGGCCAGGGCCACGGCTGCCCCCGCCGCCCCCCCGGCCGCCGGCCCCGCCGCTCCCCCGGAGCCGCCCTGGCGCGCTGGGCGCTCTGCGGGGCCGAGGGGACTCGCTCAGCCCCATGGACCCCTCGTGCGACACGGCCACCCCCGTGCGACACGGCCGCCCTCGTGCAACGCCGACCGCCCTCGTGCAACACAGCTGTCTCCTCGTGCAACGCCGACTGCCCTCGTGCAACACAGCTGTCTCCTCGTGCAACACAGCTGTCCGCCCTCGTGCAACACAGCTGTCCGCCCTCGTGCAACACGGCCCAACTCATGCACTACAGCTGCCTCCCTTGCGCAACAGGGCCGCCCCTTGCGCACTGCGGCTCCCCACCTTGCACGCGGCGGCCCCCCGGCACGACGGGTCCGGCCCCTCCGGCACCATGCACGGCTCCCCCATGCACAAGGGGCCCCCGAGCGCTGCGCACGGCCCCGCACGCGGACGCTGACTCCGGCCCCGGCCCCCCCGCGCCCCGGCTCCGGCCCCGCCACTACGGGCCGCGGCCCCCCAGGCACGACGGGTCCCGGCCGGGCGCCCCCCGCGCCTCCCCGCTCCGCGCGCGCTGGACCCCACGTGCCTCCGCGCCCCCCGCCTCCGCGCGCCCCTGGCACTCACCCAGAACCAGGACGGGCTGCCGGGCGGCGGCGCTGCCCAGGGCGTTGGACGCGCGGCAGATGAAGGTGGTGTTGGCCAGCAGATCCACCGTGTGCACCAGCAGCCGGCTGCCCCGCGCCTCCGCCGAGGGCGGCAGCAGCCCCGACGACCTGGCGGCGGCTGTCAGCGGGCCCAGACGTCCCCGCCGTCCCCCCGGGACCGCCCCCCCCTCCCCGGGGCTCTGCGGGGCTGCACGGGCGAGGGAGGGAGCCCGTCTCCCCAGGGCTCGGTGTTGCACGCGCTCGCGCAGGGGGTGGGGGAAAGAGGGGCCCCGTGTTGCACGCGCTCGCGCACGTGCTTGTGCCCGGGGCTCCCGCAGCATGGGGTGGGACTGGCCGGGGCAGCAAAACCAGTCTGGCCCTGCTGGGAACCAGTCAGGCGCCATTCCGGCGTGGCGGGGCCCAGGCGTCCGGGCCGGGTGACACTCACGTGCTCCAGGCAAAGGTGGTGGGCGCAGGGTTGCCCACGGCGTCGCAGTGCAGTGCCGCTTCGCGCCGCTGCAGGTACCAGTTGTGGTCGTAGCCGCTGATGGAGGCCACGGGGGGGTCTGCGGGGCCAGGAAGAGCGTCACCCCCCGGTGGGCCCAGGCGTCCGGGCCCCCCGCCAGGTACCACAGCCCCACGGCCCACACGGGGGTCAGGGAAGGCCCCGGCGTCCAGGCCCCGCCAGCTCCCCCCCGCACCCCCCCAACGCGGGCGGCCCCGGCGTCCGGGCGCTCACAGAGCACGGAGAGGGTGACGGGGAGGCTCTCGGGCTGCGGCAGGCTGGGGTGGCTGACGACGCAGGCCAGGCGCTGCCCGTCGGCCGCCCGGGTGGGGACGATGCTGAAGCGGCTGGTGACAGTGACGGCGCCGTCGGCGGCCGCCTCGGCCGAGGCCTCCGCGGTCCCCGGCACCGGCGACTCCCAGGAGATGTTGGCGGCCGGGTGGCCGCCGGCCGCCGTGCAGGTGGCCACTGGCGTGGGGACGCTGCCGGCAGCCACCTCCCGCCGCTCCGCACGGTTCTCGGGCTTGGCTGGAAACGCCGGAGGGCTGCCTCAGCGGGGCCCAGGCGTCCGGGCTCAACGTCCCCGCCGCACCACCCCCCGGCAGGAGAGGGGCCCAGGCGCCCGGGCTCATCCCTGCCCCCGCCGCACCACCCCCCGGCAGGAGAGGGGCCCAGGCGTCCGGGTTCATCCCTGCCCCCGCCGCACCACCCCCCGGCAGGAGAGGGGCCCAGGCGTCCGGGTTCATCCCTGCCCCCGCCGCACCACCCCCCGGCAGGAGAGGGGCCCAGGCGCCCGGGGTCACCCCCCAACCCCCGCGTAGAGGGGCCCAGGCGCCCGGCCCCGCCCCGCCCCCGCCGCGGAGGGGCCCGGGGCTCACCCAGCACCAGCAGGCGGGTGCTGGCGCCCTGGTTGCCGTCGGGGTAGGTGGCGAACTCGCAGGTGTAGACGCCCTGGTCGTCGAGGCGCAGCGGCCCCAGCAGCAGCGTGGCGTCCTGCAGCGAGCGGCCCTGGAAGCGCAGGCGCCCGCCGGCACCGGCGCCGGGGAAGCTGGGCGCCAGGCGCGGGTGCAGCACCGCCACGTTCTGCCGCCCGCCGCGGCCGGCCCGCACCCACGTCACCTGGCTCACCTTGAGGTCGGGGCCGGCGGCGCCCAGCACGCAGGGCAGCACCGCGTCCTCGCCCGCCAGCGCCACCACCTCCTCCTGCACCTGCACCCGCTGGCCGCCGGCCCCTGTGGGACGAGGCCCCCCGCGCCGTCAGCCGGGACGCCAGCCGGGTGCCCCGGGACCCCAAGACCAGGGGCTCCGGGGACCCAGGTGGCCGGGAGACCCTGGGACCCCAAGACCAGGGGCTCCAGGGACCCAGGCGGCCGGAGACCCCGGGACCCCAAGACCAGGGGCTCCAGGGACCCAGGCGGCCGGAGACCCCAAGACCAGGGACTCCAGGGACCCAGGTGGCCGGAGACCCCAAGACCAGGGACTCCGGGGACCCGGGCGGCCGGAGACCCCAAGACCAGGGACTCCGGGGACCCAGGCGGCTGGAGACCCCAAGACCAGGGACTCCGGGGACCCGGGCGGCCAGGAGACCCAACCACCAGGGGCTCTGGGGACCCGGGCGGCTGGAGACCCCAAGACCAGAGACTCCGGGGACCCGGGCAGCCGGGAGACCCCAAGACCAGGGGCTCCGGGGACCCAGGCGGCCGGGAGACCCCAAGACCAGGGGCTCCGGGGACCAGGCGTCCGAGACGGGCGGCCGCTGCTGCCGCGTTGCAGCCCCCCTGGCTCTGCCCGGCCGTGGATCTGCCCTGGCACTGGCGGCAATGCTGGCGCTTGCCCGGGCCGCACGGACGCGCGCACGGACGGTCAGATGCGCCGGCGGTGGCAGAACCCCCCCGCACTGCGCAGGGCCCCGGCGCTAATGGGAAGCGACGGCGCCGGCAGCGCGGTGGCCGCCCGTCAGCCCTAGCGCGCGGCGGGAATGACGGGCGGCGGGGGGGCTCGGACGCCTGGGCCCCCCCACGGTGCCCGGGGGGGCTGCGGTGCTTGGCCAGGCCCGTGGACGCCAGCCAGGGGGGCCAGGCATCCAGGCTGCCCCGGGACGCTGGGGACGGGGACGAGCGGGGGCAGCCGTGCGAGACAGCGGGCGGCAACGCCCTGACCGTGCGAGCCGTGCGGTGCCCGTGCAATGGCCGTGCAATGGCCGTGCGGTGCCCGTGCGGTGCCCGTGCGGTGCCCGTGCAACGGCCGTGCGGGGGTCAGGGCTGCTGGCGCTGCCGGAAACGCGCCGGACGCCGGCGCCGCTGCGGCCACAGAACAAAAGGAGCCGCCGGGGCCGGTGCGGGGGCTGGCGGGAGCCTCACGCGGCGGTGCCACGCACCGGGGGGCCGTGCACGCGCGTGTGCCGTGCACGGGGGTGTGCGTGCCTGGGGGTGTCACGCATGTGTGCCGCACATGGGGGTGTCACGCACGGGGGAGCCACGCGCACGCGTGTGCCACGCATGGGGAGCAGTGCACGCACACACGCCTGGCACACGCGTGTGCCCCCGCCGCGCGGCACCGGGGAGCCCCGCAGTCCCGGGGGCTCGGCTGGGCGCCCCGGAGGCGGAGGGGACCGAGGGAAGGACCGGGGGGCCCTGGAGTCGGGGGGGTCCCGGTGCCCGATCCCAGGGGATCCCGGGTCCCGGTGCCCTGGCCCTGGGGGGTCCCGGTGTCGGGGGGGTCCCGGTGTCCCGGGGGAGGGCCCCGGTCCGGGTCCCGGTCCGGATCCCGGGGGGGGGGGGTGGGTCCCGGTCCCGGTCCCGATCCCGGATCCCGATCCCGATCCCGGCCCCCGCGGCCGCCCTGCCCTCCCCGCCCGGGCGCCGCGCCAACAAAACAGGTCCCGGCGCGGCCTCGGCCATCTTGGGAGGGGAGCGGGGGGGCCGGGCCGGCGCCGGACACCCCCCGGCCGGGGGCACCAGGGGTCTCGGGGGTCCCGGGCGCGGGGGCCCAGCGGGATCCCTGTGTCGCGGCACCCCGGAGGGCCGGGGGGCCCGGGGGGGGCCCGGGGGGGGGGCCGGAGGTCCCGAGAGGGTGCGGAGAGCTCCGGGGGGTGCCGGAGGGGTCCCGGGGGGTCCCGGGGGGGGTCTGGGGGCCTCCGGGGGTGACAGAGGGGTCCCGGGGGGTGGAGGGGCCCCGGGGCGGGTTTCGGGGGGGGTCCGGGGCCTCCGGAGGGTGCCGGAGTGGTCCCGGGGGGGCTTCGGGGGTCCCGGGGGTCCTTACCGCAGAGCAGGCCGCCCAGCAGCAGCAGGGCGGCCGCGCCGGGGGCGCCCATGGGCTGCGGCGTCGGCTGCAGCCCGGCCTGGCCCGGCCCCGGCCCCGGCTCCGCTGCCTCCGCGCCGGCCCCGCTCTGTCCGGCCGCGCCCCGCCCGCCCGGTACCGCCAGGTACCGGCCCCGCCCCCAGACCCGCCCGCGGCGCCGCCCCGCCCACCGGCCCCGCCCCTCGGCCCGCCTCCTGCTCGGCCCCGCCCCCGCCAGGAACCGGCCCCGCCCCCCTCCTCCCGGCCCCGCCCCCGCCGGCCACCAGACCCCCCCGAGCAGCGACCGCTTCGCCCCCGCGGCCCCCCCCCCCGCGCCGGGAGCCTCCCGGGGCAGCGCACGGGGAGGGGGCACGGGGCCAGGGGGATGCACGGGGAGGGGGCACATGGAGGGGGCACGGGGAGGGGGCACGGGGCCAGGGGGATGCACGGGGAGGGGGCACAGGGAGGGGGCACGGGGAGGGGGCACGGGGCCAGGGGGATGCACGGGGAGGGGGCACAGGGAGGGGGCACGGGGCCAGGGGGATGCACGGGGAGGGGGCACAGGGAGGGGGCACGGGGAGGGGGCACGGGGCCAGGGGGATGCACGGGGAGGGGGCACAGGGAGGGGGCACGGGGAGGGGGCACGGGGCCAGGGGGATGCACGGGGAGGGGGCACGGGGAAGGGGCACAGGGAGGGGGCACGGGGAGGGGGCAACGCTGGGCCCGGATGCCTGGGTCCCCTGGGCCCCCTCCCCACAGGCATCTGCCAGGTCGGTCCTGCCCCCGATCAGCCCCACCCCCTGGATTAGCCCCACCCCTCCCCATTTAGCCCCACCCCCTGGATTAGCCCCACCCCCAGAGGACTCTTAGCCAAAAAAAATCCCGCTTTAATCCACCATTGTACAAGATTTTCCCCCCCCCCCGCAATAAATTACCCCCCGGGGGGGGTTAATGCTCCTGGATGGGGCCCGGACGCCTGGGCCCCGTCCCACGTGGGGTCACATGTCCTTCCCGGACGCCTGGGTCCCTGCTGTCCCCTGGACACCGGGGTCCCCGGACGCCTGGGCCTGCGGTCACCTGCCCCCCCCGCGTGGCCCCGGCCATCCCGGGGGCGGAGCCGGGGGGCGTCGGGGGCCCCCGGGGGGGGGCTGCCCCCGCCCTGCAGCGTCCGTGCTTGGTCGTTCCGCAGTGGCCCCTGATTGGCCGGCGGCCCCAGCCCCAGCGGGAGGATTGGCCTGTGGTAGGGGCCAGGCAGCAGCGGAGAGAGGGGATTGGCCACGGCCTCCTGGCCGGGCAACGCCATTGGGTAGAGGCTGCCATGGTGGGTGGGGTCCAGCAGGGCATCAGCCAATGGCAGGGCAAGGGCAGGGCCACCAGCACACCCCATTGGCTGCCCTGGGTTGGGCGGGGCCAGACCACCCTCCTGCTTCACCGGGGGGCGGGGCCCTGGTGTCGACGCCCCATTGGCCGGGTCTTCGGCTTCTGGACTCTGATTGGCTGTGGTGGTGCCGGGAGTGTGGGGGGGGCTGGGGGCCGCTGGTGGGGAGCCGGGGGAGGCGCTGGCCCGGCCTGGGGGGAGGGAACAGGTCGGAGGGGGGGGGCGAGACCCCCAACCCCCCCACAGACCCCCAGAGACCCCCAAAAGCCCTCAGAGACCCCCCTGAACCCCCCAAATCCCCCCGACCCCCCAGGGATCCCCAGAGACCCCCCCAAATCCCTGGAACCCCCCCTGACCCCATGGGGACCCCCACTAACCCCCCAAACCCCCAAGGACCGCCCCAAATCCTTGGGGACCCCCCCAGACCCCCAGTGACCCCCTGCAAACACCCTGGGGATACCCAGGGACCCCCCCAAACTCCCATGGACTCCCAAAACCCTCTGCCCCCCCCCCGGAGACCGCCCCCTCAAAACTCACGGGACCCTCCCAGGGACCCACCTGAGCCCCCCAAGGTGCCTCCCCACTCCCCCTGGACCCCTTGCACCCCCCAACAACTCCATGGCCCCCCTAGACCCCTCTGCCCCCCCCTTGGACCCCTCCCAGGACCCCCAACCCCCCCATTGCCCCCCCCGGACCCCCATGCCCCCTCCCAGGATCACTTGGGCCCCCCCAAACCCCTTCCCGGACCCCCCTGCCCCCCCGTCCTGCTCACCGTTGGGGGTCCGGGGGGCCCCGGGGGGGCCATCGGGGCTGGGGGGGGCCGGGGGGGGCCGGGATGCCTTTCCCCGGAGGATGTCGATGACCTGGGCGGGGAGAACGGAGGAGGGGACACGCTCACCCCCAGGGACCCCCCCTCAAGGGACCCCCATAGGGATCCCCTATAGGGAACCCCCCCCAGGAACTCCCCTGGGACCCCCTCCAGCCTCCCCATAGGGACCCCAACCTCATCCCCCATATGGGATCCGTCACCTCCCCAAAGGGAGCCCAAAATTCAGGGTCCCCCCCCAAAATGGGGTCTCACATCCCCCCACAGGGGCCCCCCCATAGAGACCTCCATAAGGACCCTCCTATAGAGACTCTCCCATAGGGACCTCCCCATAGAGACCCCCCCTCATAGAGACCTCCATAAGGACCCTGCTATAGGGACCCCCTCATAGAGACCCACCCCAGGGAGGCCCCCATAAAGACCCCCCCATAGGAACCCCTCTATAGAGACCCCCCCATAGAGACCCACAACAAGGAGCCCCCCCCATAAAGGCCCCCCTATAGGAACCCCCCTATAGAGACCCCCCCATAGAGACCCACAACAAGGAGCCCCCCCCATAAAGGCCCCCCATAGGAACCCCCCTATTGAGACCCCCCCCACAGAGACCCACACCAAGGAGCCCCCCCAGAGGAACCCCCCTATTGAGACCCCCCCATAGAGATGCCTCCCACAGAGACCCCCCTTTAGGGACACCCCCCAAAGAGACCCCCCCCCCAAAGGCCCCCCCCACGCCGCGGACCTGCCGGTTCTTGGCCACGGCCAGCGCCGTGTCGTTGTGGTAATTCTTGACGCCGCAGTCGGCGCCGCTGCGAACCAGGAGCCGCAGCAGCCCCAGGAGCCCCCGGCCCGCCGCCGCGTGCAGCGCCGTGCACCCCGCGTACGACTGCGCGTTCACCCGCGCCCCCCGCTGCGGGGAGGGGCATGCACCGAAACCGCCCCGAAACCCCCCGGAGCCCCCCGAAACCGCCCCGAAACCCCCCCGGAGCCCCCCGAAACCACCCCGCAGCCCCCGCCACCGCGTGCAGCGCCATGCACCCCGCGTATGACTGTGCGTTCACCCGCGCCCCCCGCTGCGGGGAGGGGCATGCACCGAAACCCCCCGAAACCGCCCCGGAGCCCCCCGAAACCCCCCCGGAACCCCCAAAACCTCTCTGAAACCCCCCCAGAGCCCCCCGAAACTGCTCCGAAACCACCCCGGAGCCCCCCGAAACCGCCCCGCAGCCCCCGCATGCAGCACCGTGCACCCCGCGTACGACTACGCGTTCACATGCGCCCCCCCGCTGCGGGGAGGGGCATGCACCGAAACCGGCTCTGACAGACCCCAATCCCCCCCCCCGAAACCCCCAAACTGCCCCCAAATGCCCCAAACGCCTCGGCACACCCCAAACCGCTCTGGTGCACTCTCAAGTGCCCCAAAGTGCCCTGAAGCTCCCCGAAACGCCCCAAAATGCCCTGAAATGCATGAAAACGCCCCAAGGCACTCTGAAGTGCCCCAAAACACCCAAAGCACCCCAAAAGGCTCCAGAATGCCCCAAAACACCCCAAAACACCCTGCAGTGCCCCGAAGCACCCTGAAGTGCCCCAAAGGCCCCAAAGCGCCCCAAAATGCCCCCGAAGGCCACGCCACGCACCTGGATGAGGAGCTGGGCCATGTCGAGGCTGCCGCGTTCCACCGCGTGCAGCAGCGGCGAGCGGCCGCTCTTGATGTCCTGGGGGGCGGCGGGGGGGGTCAGCACCCTGTGCCCCACCCGCTGCCCCCCCGCTGCCCACCTGCACCCCCCAGTCACCGTGGTGTCCACGTCATCCTGCCTCCCCTGCCCCTCCACCCCCGAGTGCCCCCCCGGCCCCCCCCGCTCACCACAGCATCCACATCATCCTGCCCCCCCGGCCCCCCCACCCCCCACTGCCCCCCTGCTCACCGCGGCGTCCACGTCGGCACCGGCCTCCAGCAGCAGCTGCGCCGGCTCCCGCGCCCCCGCGCCCACCGCCACGTGCAGCGGCGTCAGCCCTGCGGGAAGCAGCGCAGGCACCCTGAAATGCACCCCCGCACCCGAAATGCACCCCGAAATGCGTCCCTGCACCTGAAATGCACCCTGAAATGCACCCCCGCACCCGAAATGCACCCCGAAATGTGTCCCTGCACCCGAAATGCACCCTGAAATGCACCCCCGCACCCGAAATGCACCCCGAAATGTGTCCCTGCACCCGAAATGCACCCTGAAATGCACCCCCGCACCCGAAATGCACCCCGAAATGTGTCCCTGCACCCGAAATGCACCCTGAAATGCACCCCCGCACCTGAAATGCACCCCGAAATGTGTCCCTGCACCCGAAATGCACCCCGAAATGCACCCCCGCACCCAAAATGCACCCCGAAATGCGTCCCTGCACCCAGGCCCCCCGTGCCCCATTCCCATGCACCCCCCCCCACCGCATTCCCACGGACCCCCTGCCCCCCACCGCCGTGCAGCCACCCCCCCGCATCCGTTTCCCGCGTATCCCCACCCCTCACCCCATTTCCATGCATCCCCTGTGCCCCATTCTTGCGCACCCCCTTCCCGCGCACCCCCTGCCCCCCATCGCCATGCAGCCACCCCCCTGCCCCCCGCCGCGCCGCTCACCCTCGTAGTTGCGGGCCTCGAGGTCGGGGGGGGCGCCGGGGGCGGCGAGCAGCTCGCGCAGGCAGCGGGCGCTGCGGTGCTCGCAGGCCAGGTGGGCGGCGGTGCGCCCGTGCCGGTCGGGCGCCATGGGCGAGGCCCCGTGCGCCACCAGCAGCTGCACCAGCGCCGGCTGCGTCGTGATCACCGCCAGGTGCAGCGGCGTCTGCGGGCGGCCGTCACCGTGGGGTGCGGGGGGGGCGCGGGGGGCACGGGGCATGTGGGGCGCGCAGCGTGCACGCGGGGCACACGCATGCGGGGTGTGTGTGAGCGGTGCACGGGGCGCGCGTGGGGCGCCTGGGACCTGCCGGGGGCACAGGGGGGGCACGGGGGGGCGGTGGGGAAGGGCGAGAACTGGGGTCGACCCCCCCCCCAGATGGGGTGGGGAGCTGCGCACGTGCGCGCACGTGTGATGCACGCAGCACTCGTGCAGAGCCCTGCAACGAGGTGGGCGCTCGCACACCTGCACGGGTGCTTGCACGCCTGCACGGGTGCTCGCACGCCCGCACGGGTGCTCACATAACTGCACGGGTGCTTGCACGCCCGCACGGGCGCATGCAAGGTGCATGCGAGGCTGGCGCGCGCCATGGCCGTGCGAGGCTGGGCCCAGGCTGTGCACACGCGTGTGCGTGTGTGCGGCAGCGCCCGCCCCGGCCTGGGCCGTGACCCCGCAGCGGCGCCGGGGAGGAAGCTGCCGGGGAAAGTCCCAGCGGTGCCGGCCCGGCCGCGGGTGCACGTGGCTTCGGGGAAGGGTGGCGCGGGCACCCCCCCCATGGTGCTGCACCCCTGGGTGCCCTGCACCTCTCTTGCACCGTGCATTGTGCACCCCCTGCACCCCACCATGCACCGTGCACCCCCTGCACCACGCACCCCTTTGCAACACGCACCAGGCCCCCCCGGCGCCCTTGCGCATCCCCCAGCCCCGTGCACCCCCGCGCACACCCCCGTCCCCCCCTTTGCGCCCTGCAGCCCCGTGCACCAGACCCCCCCGCCCCACACGCCCTCCCGCGTCCCCGTACCTGCCGCAGGCGGTTGTAGACGTCGAGGTCCCTGCGGCCCTGCAGGAAGAGCCCCACGAGGCGCCGGGCGGCCCCCAGGTTGCCCTGGGCCACCGCGATGTGCAGCGCCCTGCAGGGACACGGGCACGCTGGGGATGGGGGGGGGACACGGGGGGGCACTGCAATGTACAGCACCTTGTGGGGACCTGGGGGCCATTGGGGACACGGGGAGATGGGGGACACGGAGGGGGGCGCAAAGACCCGGGGGACACCCCGGGGCGGGGCGGGGCAGAGGCACCTGGCCCCGCCCCCTCCCGCGAGGCCCCCCGGGGGAGGGGGGAAGAGGGAGGAAGTCGCCCCTCCCCCACCGCTTCCAGTAAAGGGGCGGGGCCGGCAGCGGTGACGTCAAGCAACGTCAGCGGCGGGGCGGGGCCCGGGGGGGAACCCGGCGGCCGGGGCCGGGGATTCCCCTGGCGGCGGCGGCGGCGGCGGCGGCAGCGGGGGGGCCCGAGGGGGGGTGGAGGTTCCCATGGGGGGGGTCCCGGGAGGGGATGGGGGGTCCCACGGGGGGGGGTCACGGAGAAGGATGGGGGGGTCCCACGGGGGGGGTCCCGAGGGGCGACAGGGGGGTCCCACGGGGGGGGTCCTGGAGGGGGATGGGGGTCCCACGGGGGGGGTCCCGAGGGGCGACAGGGGGGTCCCACGGGGGGGTCCTGGAGGCGGATGGGGGGACCCAAGGGGGGGGGTCCCACGGGGGGGTCCCGACTCACGTGTCGCCGTCCTCGTCCTGCCCCGTGGCCGCGGCGATATCGGCCGCCAGCTGCGTCCCGGCGGGGCCGAGCAGCGCGAAGGGGCCGGGGGGGAAGGCGAGCGCCGGCGGTGGAGGCGGCGGCGGCGGCGGCGGCGGCGGCGGGGGGGCCCCGGCCCCGGCCCCAGCCGCGGGCAGCAGCGGCAGCTCCGCGGGCAGCAGCCCTGCGCGGGCCCCGGCGTCAGCTGGGCCCCGGCGTCCGGGAGCCCCCATCCCCCTCCAAGGGGCCCCGGCGTCCAGGCAACCCCCCCCCCAGACCTCCCGGCGCCCCCATCCGCCCCCCAAGGGGCCCCGGCACCCCCCGAGGGACCCAGGCGTCCCGGCCGTCCCTCCCCGCCCCCCCGCGCAGTTGGCCTCAAAGGACCCCGGCGCCCGGGCTGCCCCTGCTGTCCCCGAGGGACCCCGGCGCCCGGGCGCCCCCCGTCACCCCCCTCCCCACTGTCCCCGAGGGACCCCGGCGCCCGGGACGGGCTGGGGGGGGGGGGGGGCAGGCCCCCGCGAGCCCGTTGAGCAATCGCGCTGCCGCCCCTTCCCGGACGCCTGGGCCCCTCCCGGGGGGGGGGCGGGAGGGGGTCCCGGGGCTGAAGGGGGCTTGGGGGGTGCATAGAGGAGGGGTGCGGGGGGGGTGGTCTCAGCGATGCACAGTATTTGGGGGGGGGCGGTGTGCACGGGGGGGGCCCGGGGTTGCAATGGGGGTGCACGGGGGGGTCCCGAGGGCGCACGGAGTTTTGCAGGCAGGGTTGCACGGACGGGGCGTCCCGTCGTTGCGCGGCGTTACGGGGGGGTGCGCGGGGTTTGGAGAGGGTGCACGGGGGGGCCCGGGGTGCACGGAGGGGAGAGTCCCGGAGGGGTCCCAAGGGTGCACGGGGGGGTCCGGGGGTTGCACGGGGCTTTGGGGGTGCGCCCGGAGGGGGGGTCCCGGCTCTCACCTGGGTAGTAGGCGGCGGGCAGGGGGGGGAAGGCGAGGGCCAGGCAGGGGGGGCCGAGGCCGGGGGGGGCGCGGGTCGCGCCGGGGGCGCCGCCGCGGGGCGCTTTGCCCGGGGGGGGCCCCGGTGTCCCGGCCGCCCCCCCCGCCGCCGCCGCCGCCGCCGCCGCCTCCCGCATCGCCGAGCGCCGCTTCCGCAGCGGCAGCGACGCCTCGGGCTGCCGCGGCCGGGGGGGGCCCGCGGCCGGGGGGGGCGCCGCCGCCGCCGTCGCCCGCCACGTCCGCAGGTCCACGGGCAGCTCCTCCGCCATCCCCGGCGCTCGGACCTCGCGGCCCCCTCGGGCTCCCGGGGCCCCCGGACGCCTGGGGCTCCCCGGACGCCGGGGCCCCCTCGGGCTCCTGGGTCGCCGCCGCCGCTAGCGCCGGGGCGGCCCCGCCGCGCGGCCCCGGGGCGCCTGGGGCCCCCGGGGCGCCGGGGCCCCCGCCGAGGCGCCGCTCGGACGCCGCGGTCCCTGGACGCCGCAGCCGCCGCGCATCCGGCAGCCGCCGCCGGACGGCTGGGGCCCCGCGGAGGCCGGGGCCGGGGCCGGGGCCGGGGCCGGAGCCGGAGCCGGAGCGGCGCTCGGAGGAAGCGGCCGGGACTTCCCCGGCCGCCGGCGAGGGACTTTCGGGGCCGCCTCCCGCGGGGGGGCCCCGGGGCCGCCCCCGCCCCGCCCGCGGGGGGGAGGGGGGGTTCCCCGCCGGCCCCGCCCCGGGGAGGGGACGAGGCGTCCGGGCCCCCCCGCGGCTCACCTGCGCCGCGCCCCGTCGCCGGGGAGGGAGGGCCCAGGCGTCCCGGAGCCCCCCCCGCCCCGGGAGAACCTAGCTGTCCCAGACGCACCTCCCGTAAGGGCCCAGGGGTGCCGCAGCCCCCCCAAATCCTGAAGCGGGATGCAGGTGTCCTGCCCCCCCCCCAGGAGGGCCCAGGCATCCTGGAGCCCCCCCAAGCCCCCAAAGGGGGCTCAGGCATCCTGGATCCCCGCCTCGGGGAGACCCCAGGTGTCCCGGCACCCCCGGGAGGGCCCAGGCGTCTGGGGAGGGGGCATTGGGAAGGTCCCTGGCACAGGGCCACCGCGACCTTCGCCCTCCGCCCCGGGGCGAGGGGGATTTCCAGGGTGGATAAATCATTAACGGCCCCCGGGCCCGGCCTGACCCAGGCCGCACACGCGTGTGCACACGTGTGCATGCGTGCGAGGCCACGGCGCGTCCGGGGCCTCGTGCAGCAGCTGGTGCACGCGGGCACCCAGCGCCGGGCCTCGCACACGCGCGTGCAAAGCTGGGCGCCTGCACTGCCGCCTGGGCACGCGTGCACCTGGGCACGCGTGCAGGAGTGCATGTGCGCTCGCAGGGCCGGGGCACCGCGGCCCCCCCCCCCCCGGCTCCTCCCCGCCGCCGGGCCCCGACTTACCAGAAACGACGCCTGGAAAGTCCCCGCGGCGTCGCACGCCCGGGGGGGCCGGGCCGGCGCCCTCCCCGTGCCCCTCGCATGCCCGCGAGCGCGCCTCGTGCCACGTTTGCAAGCACACACGCGCATGCACATGTGTGTGCACCGGCCGCACGCCGCACGCCTTGCACGTGCACATGCGTGTTCATGGCGGCGCCGCCACCCGCACACGCATGCATGCGCACGCACGTCCCGCAGCCTGGCCCGCAGAGCTGCACACGCATGTGCAGGTACAAGTGCGTGCACGCGCACGCGCCCGCTTCATGCCACCGCTCGCGCTGAGCCGGGAAGGTGCACGGGGGCACGCGCACAGGTGTGCACGCGCATGCACACCTGCCCCATGGCCCCGAGTGCACGGGAGCCCCCAGACGCCTGGGTCCCCCTGGGGGGGGTGGGGGCACCCGGACTCCTGGGTCCCAGGGGGGCAGCGGGGTCCCTGGGGGGGGTCCCCGGACACCTGGGTCCTGGGGGGGGGGGCAGCGGCGGTCCCTGGGGGCACCTGGGTCCCCCGGGATCCCTGGGGGTCCCCGGACGCCTGGGCCCCTGCCGGCTCCGGCGGCGCCGTGACTCAGGGCCCGACGGGTTCAGCGGCTTTGGGGCGCGTCCCGCCGCCACCCCCGCAGGGCGGGGGACCCAGGCGTCCGGGCCGGGGAGCCAGGCATCCTCGCGCGGCGGCTCCACGACGCTCCCAGGCGCCCGGCCGGCCATGGGCTCCCTGGCGGCAGAGGGGCCGGAGCCCCCCGGCACGGCCCCCCCCAGCACCCCGGAGCCCACGGTGGCGCCGGAGCCCCGTGGCGCCCCCCCGTTCCTGGCCTGGCTGGTGGCCGGGGCCCTGGTCGGGGTCCTGCTCGCTGGGGCCCTCGGGGCCGCCCTGGTCCACCGGCACGTCCGGCCCCACCTGCGCCGCCGCCCGGGGTAAGGCTGCCCGGACGCTTGGCCCCCCCCTCCCCCCGCCTGGATGCCTGGGTGCCCCCCTCCCCACCCCCGGATGCCTGGGTCTCTCCCCCACCCCCGGGTGCCTGGGTGCCCCCCTCCCCACCCCCGGATGCCTGGGTCTCTCCCCCCTCCCCGTCCTGGACATCTGGGTCCCTCTGGGTTCCCCCCTGCCCATCCTGCCCTCCCCCCGGACTCCTGGACCCCCCCGCCCCTCCCGCCTTGCCCCGGACGCCTGGGTCCCATCAGCCCCCCCAGGCTCCCCCTGACTCGTTGCAGGGAATCGGGGACTCGGGAGCCGAGAGCGAAGAAACTGGCGTCTTCCCGCGAGGGTGAGTGCTGGCCCTGGACACCGGGGTCCTCGGGACGGGCCCGGATGCCGGGGTCCCCCCGGACGCCGGGGTCCCTGGGACTCGAGACAGCCCCGGACGCTGGGGTCCCCCCGGACGCCCACGTCCAGCCATCTCCGTCCCCCCCGCAGACGACGAGGAGCCGATCTACGAGGTGGCCGAGTCGCCCCTGGAGTCGCCGCTGACCCCGGCGCCCCTAATCCTGCACCCTGTGACCTCCGACCCTGCACCCCGACCCCGGCACCTCCTGACCCTGCACGCCGTGACCCCTGACCCTTCACCCCAACCCCGGCACCCCCTGACCCCGAACCCTTCACCCCGACCCCCCCCAGCCCTGCACCCCCTGACCCCTGACCCTTCGCCCCGGCCCCCCTGACCCTTCGCCCCAGCCCCCCCGACCCCAGCCCTGTCGGAGGAGGCTTTCGGGGTGCCCATGACCTCTGGCCCTGGGGGACCCCGACATTAAACCACTTCCTCCGCCGCCCCTCGCCTTCCTTCGCCCAGACGCCCGGGTCCCTTGGGTGCGAGGCGGGCCCGTGGGCACACGTGTGCGTGCACGATGTGGGGCGTGGGCTGGTGTGCACACGCGTGTGCGCGCACAATGCACGGGTTGGGCCCGTGGGCACACGTGTGCGTGCACGATGCAGGGCGTGGGCTGGTGTGCACACGCGTGTGCATGCACAACGCACGAGTTGGGCCCGTGGGCACATGCATGTGCATGCACACACAGGGCGTGCGCACGCTCTGGTGTGCAAAGCTCACGCGCACACGCGTGCACCTGGATGCGTGCAGCGTGGCCGTCATGCACACGTGTGTGCGCGGCGTTCCCGTGGCCAGCATGCCCGTGCCCTGGCCGGTGGCCCTGGTGTCCAGGAGGGACCCCGGCATCCAGGGTGGGGGCGTGTCTGAGCGGCTCTTCCAGACCCAACGGGCGATCCTCCCCCTTCCCCCGCCCGGACGCCTGGGCTCCCTGCGCGCTGGGGGAAGGGCAGCTGCGACCCACTTCCCCCGCAGACCGCAGGGATCCCTGGAGCTCCGGGGACGCGCCCGGCGCAGCGGGGCCCAGACATCCGGGCTTGTCCCTTCAAGCCAGACCTGTGAAGGGGGCGCATGTGCCACACCAGCGTGTGCGAGGGGCTGCGAACACGTGTCACGAGCTGCATGTCACGAGCGTGTGCAAGGGCCCTCGTACACACCTCTCAAGCGTGTGCCTCGAGTCCGTGTGGCACCAGCACGTGCAAGGGTCCACGAACAGGTCACAAGCACGTGCATCACGAGCGTGAGCAAGAGCCCCCGAGTGTGTCATGAGCGTGTCATGAGCGTGTAAGGGGCTGTGAGCACGTGTGTCACGAGCGCGTGCGTCACGAGCGCGTGCGAGGGCCGGTTCTCCTCCGGGAGCTGCTTTATTACAGCGGCCGGCCCAGGGCGCCGCGGCCCCAGGTGGGCGCCGGGCCCTGGCAGCAGCCGGGGGGAGCTGGGCGCCCCGCGCCCGCCGGGGGACCCAGGCGTCCGGTCCGAGGGGCGCCGGGCCCCCCTCATGTCTGCTTCACCTCGGAGTAGATGGTGCTGCTGTCGCAGGGGGGGCCGGGGGCTGTGTCCCTCGGGGCGGCCCCGTCCCTGAACGCCAATGTCGAGTACTTGATGTCCTCCTCCTGCGGGCAGCGGCCGGCTGGGCAGCGGGGCCCAGGCGTCCGGGCACCGGCACCCCGGTGTCCAGGCTCCCAGCCCCATGGGGATGGGTGTGGGGGGCCCAGGCGCCCGGGGATCCATCCGGATGGGGATGGGGGACCCAGGCGTCCAGGCCGGGGGGGCCCAAGGGTTCAGGCTCCCCCCGCCCAGGACTGGGGAGGGGACCCAGGCGTCCGGGCTGCCTCCCGCCCTCCCCAGGCCAGGGGGACCCAGGCGTCCGGGCACGGTGCCCCTTACCGTGCCGGGGGAACCGTTGGCGCTTGGGAGCTCTGCGGGAGGGAGATGGGGGGGTCAGGGGGGTCCCCGGGACCCACAGGGGGGTTGGGGGCACCCCGGGACCATCTGCCCCGGGCGTGTGGAGGAGGCAGTCACTCACCGTGGGGGGGATGGGCAGCGGCGGGCGGGGGGTGTGGGGCAGCCGCCCCCGGGCCCCCCCCGCCGCGCTGGGGGCTGCCCCTCTTCCGGCGCCACAGCAGGTACCCGGCGGCCCCCAGCAGCACCAGCCCCAGCAGTGTCCCCACGACGATGCCGGCCACGGCCCCGGCGCTCAGACCTGTGCACAGCGGGGGGGCGTCGTCAGTGGGGGCCGCCAGGACCCCCCCGCAGCGGGAGACCCCCGCAGCCAGGCCCTGGCGCCAGGCGGGAGACCCTGACACAAGGGGACACCCCACGGCCGCACCAGGGACGCCCCAGGGCCGGGCGCCAGGACCAGGGACATCCCACGGCCGGATCCTGTCCCCGAGCACCAGGGACGTCCCGCGCCCGGACCCCAACGATGAGGGACGTGCTGCAGCCGGTCCCCATCCTGGAGAGAGCGGGGACGCGCTGGGGCAGACCTCGTCCCGCGGGAGCGGTGGCATGCCGCCGGTCCCCGTCCCCACGTGCCGGTCCCCGACTCACCGGGCTGCGGCGTCTGCAGGAGGAGGGCGGCGGCAGCGGCGCGGCCGAGCGCGGGGTTGGTGGCCACGCAGCGGTACTCGCCGGCCTGCGTCGCGTTCCTGAAGACGAAGACCAGGAGGCTCTCGCGGCCCAGGGTGGTGTTCCCGAAGGTCCAGGCATAGCGCGGCGACGGGACGGCGTCGGCCACGCAGGCCAGCTCCACGCGGGAGCCCAGCGGCACCCGCACGGGGCTTGGCGGGGAGATGGCGGCGGCGTCGGGCCCGTCTGCGGGCGCAGGGGTGAGCGGCCTGGGGACGGGCACGGGGACGCGGCGCGGGGACGCGGCAGGGGGACGTGGCGCAGGGACGCGGCAGGGGGACATGGCGCAGGGACGCGGCAGGGGGACGCGGCGCAGGGATGAGGCAGGGGGACGTGGTGCAGGGATACAGTGTGGGGATGCGGCAGGGGGATGCGGCACAGGGATGCGCTGGGGGACATGACGGAGGGATGTTGCACAGGGATGCAGCACGAGGATGCAACGCAGGGACAGGGCAGGGACGCGGCGGGAGCACGTGGCACGGGAGCGCAGTGGAGGGACGGGGCGCGGGGACTCACAGGCGACGGTGACGTTGGTGGCCTCGCTGCGGTTGCTGCTCACGGGGTTGCGGGCCTCGCAGACGTAGGCACCGGCGTCGGTGCGGGCGGCCGGTGTCACCGTCAGCGTGCGGTTGTCGTCGGAGAGCGCCAGGCGCCCGCCGGCCGCCAGCAGCACCCCGTCCCGCAGCCACAGCAGGGTCTCGGTGCTGGCGGGGGGGTCGCAGGTGAGGCTGAAGGTGCCGTTCTCCGTCACCGTCACATTTTGGGGCATCACCGAGGGCTGCAACAGCAGTTCTGCAAGACAAGGGGGAAGGACGGCGTCAGCGGCAGCCCCGGTGGCGCGGCGGCTGACGGACGGACGGACGGACAGCGGCGCCTGGCTACTCACCCCAGACCCGCAGCTCCAGGACGGAGCTGTTTAGGCTCTGCCCGCTGTAGGGGTTTTGGGCCTGGCAGACGTAGGTGCCCTGCTGTGCCGGGCTGAGGCTCTCCCAGGCCCACGTCGCCCCGGTGTGGGTGGCGTTGCCAGAAAACCAGGTGTAAAGCGGGTCTGGGACAGCGTCGGCGAGGCACCGCAGCGCCAGCGCGGAGCCCGCGGGCCACTCGAGGGGCCCCGGGGGCTCGATGGTGACGGCGTCAGGCCCGTCTGCGGGGACAGCGGGTGAGCGGCGCGGGGGCGCGGGGACGGGGCGCGGGGACGGGGTGCAGGGACTCACAGGCGACGGTGACGTTGGCGGCCTCACTGCGGTTGCTGCTCACGGGGTTGCGGGCCTCGCAGACGTAGGCGCCGGCGTCGGTGCGGGCGGCCGGCGTCACCGTCAGCGTGCGGTTGTCGTCGGAGAGCGCCAGGCGCCCGCCGGCCGCCAGCAGCACCCCGTCCCGCAGCCACAGCAGGGTCTCGGTGCTGGCGGGGGGGTCGCAGGTGAGGCTGAAGGTGCCGTTCTCCGTCACCGTCACGTTTTGGGGTGTCACCGAGGGCTGCGGCAGCGGGGCTGCGGCGGTGGCAGGGGGAGGTCACCAGCCGCCGTGGGGCCGGGGAGGCGCGGGGGCCGCCGGGGCCGGGACGTCCGGCGTTTCCGACCGGTGGGAAGGGGAGGGAGCGGGGCTGGGAAATGCCGCAGGGCAGCCGAAGGGCCGGAGCATCCCCGCGCGCCCGGCTGGGGCCAACGCTGCCTCTCCCGCCCTCCGTGGCCGGAGTGCAGATCTGCCTGGCTGCCGGCGCGCAGCCCGGGAAGCCTGGCCGCATGCGGAAGGGCTCCTTGAGCGGGTGCCGGCGGCGGCGGGGCGAGACGAGCGGGTCCGGAGCGGCGGCGCGAGCCCCATGTGAGCTCCCCGGGGAGCACGGGGGGAAAACGGCGCCGTGGGAACGCTGTGCAAGCAGGAAGTGCAGCCAAGCGGCCCGGGCGCCCCGGGGACGTGGTTAATGATTCACCTGCTGCATTTATAAACCGTTTCCAAGGCCCGGCTCGCGCCGGGAATCCCGGGCGGCTTCCCAGGAGCAAACGCGCCGTAAATGACGCACAGCGCTGGGCCGGGCGCGGGACGGGTCCGGCGCAGGGACACGGGATGCGGACGGGGATGGGCGCCCGTCCCCATGTGCCCTTTGCTCCGGGCAGGGCCCCGGCGGCGTCCTGGCGTCCTGCCAAGAGGAGCCGCCCCGGCTCCGGGCCCCGCGACGCCCGAAAGGCGCCCGGGGGGCAGCGAGGAGGAAGGAGGCGGCGGCGGCAGCAGGACGCGGCTGTTGAGCCGTTGTCACCGTGCCCCGCGCGCTTCCGACCGCCGCGTTTGGGGAAGTCTCTCCAGGGTGGCCAGAGGCGGACGGGTGGCCCGGCCCGGCCTGGGGCGAGCCGATCCGCCGCAGGCAGCGCCGGGACGCGGCAGCCGGAGGTCGGGACGCGGCAGAGCCGGCACCATGCGGCCCCCAGCTGGGCGTCGGGGACGGTTTTGGGGCGCCGGGGACGGTTTTGGGGGGTCAGGGCTGTTTCGGAGCCGGACACTCACCGTACACGGTCAGGTTCGTGCTGGCGGTAGCGCTGCCAGGGTTCCAGATCTGCACGGTGTAAACGCTGGTGTCGTTCATCCACAAGTCACGGATGTGCATGGAGCAGCCCGGCCCGCCCGTCTCTCGCCCTGTGAACGCGGTCCCGTTGCTCTGAGGTGGGTTGTAGGACGGGACGTAGCTGAGAATCTCGCTGCTGTGGACGGTGTCTGACGCCCGGTACCACACACACATCACAACGTTGCTCGGCGTCGGCTGCAGGGTGAAGGTGACGTTGCCGCCGACGGTGGCGGGGTCGGGGTCGCGCAGGATGGCGAAGGCGGTGGCCTGGCCCAGCACGGGCTGCAGGCAGGAGCCCAGGACGGCGGCTGCGGGCGGCAGAGCGAGCGTCAGCCCGGCACGGGCGCGGGCGCGGGGACGACGCGGCGGCCCTCACCTGCCAGCAGCACGGCGCTCCGCGGGGGCCCGGGGCTGGGCGCGCGGCGGCCCATGGCCCGGCGGGGGCAGCCGCCCGGACACCTGGGTCCCGCTTCCTCTGCCGCGGTGCCGAGGGACGGACGGCGCTGGAGGGAGGCAGGCGGGGAGGGAGGGGACGGCCCCATGCTCCCTCCCCACCCCGAGGGCTGGGCTTCCGCGGCCGGCGCAGCCCGGCGCTGCCGGGGTCCCCGCTGCCTCCGCTGCCCTGGGGACCTGCCGCGACCCCCTCGGGGACCGTCCCCTCCTCCCCGCCCGGACACCTGGGTCCTGGCCCCCACCGCGGGGGCGGCGGCGTGCGGGGCGGGCGCCGGTTTCGGGGTAAAGAGCACAGGCAGCAGTCAAAGAACGACACGCCGGTTGCTTTGCCGGTGCTGCCCCGGCTGGGTGGCTCCCGGGGGGGGGGGACCCAGCGCCACCTCTGGGGTCCCCCCCCGGGGTCCCTGTCGCCTCGGCAGCTCCTCACAGACGTCCCTGAGGTGCCGGGGGAGCCGGGTCCGGGCTGGGCCCCGGCAGGACTCGCCAGCAGCGGGGCTGGGGCTGGTTTTGGGGGGCGGGGCTGGTTTAGGGGCTCAGGGCTGGTTTGGGGGTCAGAGCCAGTTTTGGGGGTCAGGGCTGCTTTGGGGGGCTCAGGGCTGTTTTGGGGGTTGGGGCACGTTTAGGGATCAGCGCCAGTTTTAGGGGTCAGGACTGGTTTTCGGGGGGGTCAGGGCTGGTTTTGGGGGGTTGGGGTTGTTCTGGGGTTCGGGGCTGCTTTTGGGGGCTCAGGGCTGGTTTGGGGGGGTCAGGGCTGGTTCTTGGGGAGTCAAGGCTGGTTCTTGAGCATCAAGGCTGTTTTGGGGGCTCAGGGTTGTTTTGGGGGTTGGGGCTGGTTTTGGGGGGGGCTCAGGGCTGGTTTTGGGCTCAGGGCTGCATTGGGGGGCTCAGGGCTGGTTTTGGGGGGTCAGGGCTGGTTTTGGGGGCTCAGGGCTGGTTTGGGGGGGGGCTCAGGGCTGTTTTGGGGACAGGCACTCACCGCACCGTCAGGTTCACGCTGCTGGTAACGCTGCGGCGGTTCTGCTCTTGCGCGGTGCCAAGGCCGGAGCTGCTGGTCGGCACGGAGCAGCCCGGCCCGCTCGGCCCTCGCCCCGTGCACATGGCTCCGTCCAGCCGAGCGGCCTCGCGAGGTGGGAAATAAGTGAAAATCTCACTGTTTTGGGGGGCGTCCGGCGCGCGGTGCCCTGCGCGCGGCCTGAACCCGCCCGGCGGCGGCCCCACGGCATCGCTCCATCCCCCATCACCCCACGGGACGCGCCACGGCCCCGTGTAGTTGCCCCACGGCTCATTGCCCCGCTGGCCCCGCTCTCCCTGGCACTGAGGGCAGGTGGTGCTGCGGGTCACCCCCCCCAAAAGGCAGGGGGTACACGCACGCCTGCCGGGCGGCCCCGAACTGCCCGTGCCCCACGGCGGGGGGGCCCCGGCGCGCGAGGAAGGCATGCGGAGCCGGCCGCAGCCTCCGGGAAGCCGCCCAAAACGCCTCAGGTCTCGCTCACCTTTCCCGTAACTCCGCCGCCGCCCCGGGGGGGCCGCCGGGGTATAAAGCGGCAGTGCGGGGGCCGCCGGGCTCCGGTCCCGCCATGTGCCGCCTGCCCGCCCTGGCTGCGCCGCCGCTGCTGCTGCTGCTGCTGCTGCTGCTGCTGCTGCCGCCGCCGGGGACCCCGGGGCCCCCCCGGGCTGCGCCGGCCCCCCCCGGCGTCGCCGGTGTCCGGCCCGTGGCCGTCGCCAGGAGCCGCCAGCCGCCGTGCGCCTGCGGGAGAGACGCCGCGGCGCCGCGCGGGGAGGGTGAGGCAGCGCCGGGGGGCCGGGAGGGGCCGGGGGGGCTGGCGACCCCCTGACCCCCCCTCTGTGCCCCCCCCCAGGGCTCCCCCCTGCCGGCGGCCGGGGCCGGTGCCCGCCGTCCGCCCCCCGGCGCTGCCGCCCCCGCACCCCCACGAGGGGGCTCTCGCTGCCCCTCTAGGTGCCACACACGGACCGGCCCCCCCGGGGCCCCCCCGGGGCACCAGGACCCCCCAGAGACGCCTGTGGAGCCCCGCGACGACGCCGACCCCCATGGACTGCTACGGATCCCCCTGCGACCCCCCCGTGGCCCCCCGGACCCTGTGACACCCCCGACCCCTACGGATCCCCCTGCGACCCCCTCCGTGACCCCCCTGACCCTGTGAACCCCCCGACCCCTACGGATCCCCCTGCGACCCCCTCTGTGACCCCCGGACCCTGCGACCCCCCCCAGACCCCTACGGATCCCCCTGCGACCCCCCCTGCTACCCCCTGGACCCTGTGACCCCCCCCCGACCCCTATGGATCCCCCTGCGACCTCCCCTGCAACCCCCTGGACCCTGGAGCCCCCCCTCCGGACCCCTACGGATCCCCCTGCGACCCCCCCTGCAACTCCCCGGACCCTGTGAGCCCCCCCCCCAGATCCCTACGGATCCCCCTGCAACCCCACCCAGTGACCCCCTGGACCCTGTCACCCCCCCCCCAGACCCCTATGGATCCCCCTGCGACCTCCCCCGTGACCCCCCAGACCCTGTGACCTCCCCCAGACCCCTATGGATCCCCCTGCGACCCCCCATGACCCCCCGGCCCCTGTGACCTCCCCCAGACCCCTATGGATCCCCCTGCGACCCCTTGGCCCCTGCGACCCCCCTGTAGACCCCTATGGATCCTCCTGTGACCCCCCCCAGCCCCTGTAAACCCCCACGGACCCCCCCAAACGCCCCCGATGAACCCCCTGGCCCCCCAAACCCTCTTGGTCCCCACCTGGTCCCTGTAGATTCCCTGTGACCCCCCAGACTCCCTTTTGGACCCTCCTGTGACCCCCCCAGACCACCTTTGCTCTCTCCAGGCCCCTATAGATCCCCCGTGGCCTCCCGGACTGAATCCTTTGGAGGCCCCAGACCCCCCCCGCCCCCCCCGACCCCTATGACCTCCATGGACCCCCCCGGACCCTCTTAGGCCCCCTCCCAGGCCCCTACGAGCCCCCTGTGCCCCCCCCAGACCCTCTCGGACCCCCGACCCCGCACCCCCACAGCGACGAGGGGCCGGGGGGGGTCAAAGGTCCCGGGAGGGGCCACGGGGGGGTCTCAGGGGCCCGCTGGGGTCACGGCGGGGCGACGGGGCCGGGGTGAGGGGTCAGAGGCCGCGGGGATCACCGGGGTCAGAGGTCAGGGGTCACCGGGGCGCCGCGTCCTCCCAATAAAGCCATCAGCAACGCCGCGCCGGGTCAGAGGTCGCGACCCCGCTCGCCGCGCGCCGGGGGTCGTCGCCCGGGAGACGGCGGCCCGCCGGGGTCAGGGGTCACCGCGCGTCCTCCCTCCCCTGCCCGCGGCGGGGGGCGGTTGCCCGGGCGACGAGCGGGGCGCCGGCGCCGATTGGCCGCGAGGCCGTCACGCGGCCAGGCAGCGGCGGAAGCGGCCCGGCGAGGGGGCGGGGCCAGACGGGGCGCGCGGGGGGGGCCGGGACGGAGCCGCAGGTGGGAGCGCGCGGGTGAGACCACCGGGGGGGGCGCGGGGGGGGACCGGGACGGACCACGCGCGCGCCGGGGGGGGCCGAGCGGGGGTGGGAGCGTCCCCGCCCCCAAAGGGGGGGGTCAAAGGGGGGAAACGCCCCCAAAATGGGGGGGGTCGGGGGGAACCACCCCCCCCAAATGGGGGGCGGTCAAAGGGGAAAACGCCCCCAAAGTGGGGGGGAGTTGGGGGGAACCGTGTCCAAAATGGAGGGGTCAGTGGGGTGAACCACCCCCAAAATGGGGGGAGTCACTGGGTCAAACCACCCTGAAAATGGGGGGGACCCAGTGGGGCGAAACACCCCGAACTGGGGATCACTGGGCTGAACCACCCCCAAAACGGGGGGGGGGGGGCGCCGAGCCTGGACATGGCTCCGTGGCTGCCCCACAGCTGGGGACATGTGGGGACATGGCTGCCCCACGGCTGCCCCATGGCTGGGGTTGCATAGGGACACAGCTGCCCCATGGCCACCCCACAGCCTCTCTGATCCGGGGACATGTGGGGACATGGCTGTCCCTGCCCCACAGCTGCCCCACACGTGGGGACATGTGGGGACACAGCCACCCCAGCCCCACAGCTGCCCCCCCCCCCAGCCAGAGTATGCAGGACACAGCTGCCCCATGGCCACCCCACATCCACTTCAAGGACCTGCAGGGACACAGCTGCCCTGGCCCCACAGCTGCCCCCCAGCGCCCCATGGCTGAGGACATGCGGGGACATGGCTGCCCCCCAGCTGCCCCTCCCCCCCCCCAGCGCCCCACGGCCGGGATGTGCAGGGACACGGCCGCCCCCTCTCCCGGCTGCCCCTGGCCGGGTCCAGCTGCCGGCCGCCCCCTGTCCCCGTCCCCCCTGCCCCAGTGTCCCCGCCACCGCCGCCGCCTTGCGCAAGCCCCGTCCCCTGCCCCAGAGCCGGGCGGCCCCGGGGGGGGGGGGGCACGTGGGGGCCCCGGCGTCCAGGAGGGGACGGGGGGGCGGAGCCGGGCGGCCCGTTAAAGCGGCGTCCGCCGCCCCCCGCCCCGGTGTCGGCTCCGCAGGCCGCCATGGAGGCCCGGCCGCTGTTCCAGGCGCTGCACGCGCTGGCCGAGGACAACGCCGCCTTCTTCGGGCGCAGCGGCACCGAGGCGGGCCGGCGCTTCGTGGCCGCCTTCGGCGCCATCCGCGAGCACGCCCGCCGCCTGGAGCCGGCCCTGGGCCACTTCGCCCGCCTCTACCACCGCTTCGACCTGGACGAGGCCACGCCGGGCAACGGCTACCGCAGCCTGGTGCACACGGCCTGCTGCTGCCTGGCGCATGTGGTGCACAAGAGCCGCTACGTGGCCGCCCACCGCCGCAGCGTCTTCTTCCGCAGCGGCCACAACGCCGCCGAGCTGGAGGCCTACGGGGCCGCCCTGGCCCAGCTCCGCGCCCTGCTCTACCTGGCGCAGCGGCTGCTGGCCCACAACCGCCCCGGCTGCCTCTTCCCCCAGGAGGAGGGCGGCCTCTCCGAGCTGGTGCTGCGCGAGTACAGCACCATGCACAACGGCTGCTTCTACGGGCGCTGCCTCGGCTTCCAGGTGCGCGGCGACGGGCGGGCGACCCGCTGTGGGGACATGGGGACGGGCGGGCGACCCGCTGTGGGGATGTGGGGACGGGCGGGCGACCCGCTGCGGGGATGTGGGGGCGGGCAGGCGACCTGCGGCGGGGACATGGGGACGGGCGGGCGACCTGCCGCGGGGACGTGGGGACGGGCGGGCGACCCGCCGCGGGGATGTGGGGGTGGGCAGGCGACCTGCGGCGGGGACGTGGGGGCGGGCGACCTGCGGCGGGGACATGGGGACGGGCGGGCGACCTGCCGCGGGGACGTGGGGACGGGCGGGCGACCCGCCGCGGGGATGTGGGGGCGGGCAGGCGACCTGCGGCGGGGACGTGGGGACGGGCGGGCGACCCGCCGCGGGGATGTGGGCGCAAGTTGCTGCAGGGACACGGGGCTGGGCTTGACCCCGCCGTGGGTCCCTGGTGCACAGGGACGTGGGGCTGGCTCTAACGTGGGGTGACAGGGACGCAGTGCCACGGGTTCTGGGAGCGAGGGGACATGAGGGGACGCAGCAGGGGACACGGGGTTGCGCTCGCACGGCGCCTCGGGTTACAGGCGTGCCTGGACACAGGGACCGGGAGTTGCATTTGCCCGGTGCCAGGGATTGCAGGCGTGCCAGGACACGAGGACAGGGGTCACAGGG
Organism: Dromaius novaehollandiae; assembly: GCF_036370855.1. NCBI lineage: Eukaryota > Metazoa > Chordata > Aves > Casuariiformes > Dromaiidae > Dromaius > Dromaius novaehollandiae. The sequence continues at coordinate 94,489 of NC_088137.1, forward strand.
ACACGGGTGGCACCTGCACGGGGCTGGGGCTGAGGCCACGCCGGTGCTGCCGCTCACGCCGCCGCTCTGCCCGCCCGCCGCAGTTCGCCCCCTCCATCCGGCCGTTCCTGCAGACCATCGCCATCGGGCTGGTGTCCTTCGGCGAGAACTACAAGCGGGACGACATGGGGCTGGGTGAGCGCGGCGGCGGGGGGGCGGGCGGCGGGGGGCAGCCCCACGGCGCCGCTGACCGCGTCCCCGCGGCGCAGGCGTGGCGGCCGGGTCGCTCTTCACCAGCGGCAAGTTCGCCATGGACCCGGAGCTGCGGGGCGCCGAGTTCGAGCGGCTGACGCAGAACCTGGACGTCCACTTCTGGAAGAGCTTCTGGAACCTGACGGAGATGCAGCTGCTGGCGGTGAGCGGGGCGGCGGCGGGGCGGGGGGGCGCGGGGCCGCCGCCGCGCTGACGCCGCGTCCCCCGCAGTCGGTGGCCAGCCTGGCGGCCGCGCCGGTGCGGCTGTGCTGGGCGCTGACGGTGCCGCCGGAGCCGCTGGAGCTGCCGCTGGCCGCCGACCCGGCGCTGACCGTCACCATCCCGCCGCCCGTGGCCCACACCGGGCCCGGCCCCATCCACATGCGCCTCCTCTCCTACGAGCTGCGCGAGGGACAGGTCGGCGGGGGCTGCCCCACGGCCCGCTGGCGCCGGGGGGGCTGCTATGGGGGGGGGTGCATGGGGGGACCTGCTATGGGGGGGTGCATGGGGGGACCTGCTATGGGGGGGAACTGCTATGGGGGGACCTGCTATGGGGTGGAGCATGGGGGGGGGACCGCTATGGGCCAGTGCATGGGGGGAATCGCTATGGGGGGGCACACTGGAGGGGGTGCATGGGGGAACCTGCTATGGGGTGGAGCATGGGAGGAACTGCTATGGGGCAGTGCATGGGGGGGAACCTGCTATGGGGGTGAGCACTGGGGGGGGGGCCACTATGGGGCAGTGCATGGCGGGGGGGGACTTGCTGGCAGTGCATGGGGAGAACTGCTATGGGGGGAGCGCTGGCAGGAACTGCTATGGGGCAGTGCACGGAGGTGACGTCTATAGGGCAATGCATGGGGATCCCCGCTATGGGGGGCAGCGCTATGGGGCAGCCCCTGACCCCTGCACACCCCCCAGGGCTGAGCGCCCCGGCAGGGACGGAGGCACCCCTGTGCTGGGGATCCCCGCTATGGGGCGAGTGCTGTGGGGCAGCCCCTGACCCCCCCCCACGCCCCCCCCAGGACAGCGCGGCGCTGAGCGCCCTGGCGGGGACGGAGGCACCCCTGTGCTGGGGATCCCCGCTATGGGGCGAGTGCTGTGGGGCAGCCCCTGACCCCCCCCCACGCCCCCCCCCAGGACAGCGCGGCGCTGAGCGCCCTGGCAGGGACGGAGGCACCCCTGTGCTGGGGATCCCCGCTATGGGGCGAGTGCTGTGGGGCAGCCCCTGACCCCCCCCCACGCCCCCCCCAGGACAGCGCGGCGCTGAGCGCCCTGGCGGGGACGGAGGCACCCCTGTGCTGGGGATCCCCGCTATGGGGCGAGTGCTGTGGGGCAGCCCCTGACCCCCCCCCCCACGCCCCCCCCCAGGACAGCGCGGCGCTGAGCGCCCTGGCGGGGACGGAGGCACCGCGGTGGCGCCGGGGCCGCCCCGGGCCACCCTCGCCGGCGCTGCTGGTGCACTTCCACGGCGGCGGCTTCGTGGCGCAGACGTCGCGCTCGCACGAGCCCTACCTGCGCGCCTGGGCCCGCGAGCTGGGCGCCCCGGTGCTCTCCGTCGACTACGCCCTGGCCCCCGAGGCGCCCTTCCCGCGCGCCCTCGAGGAGTGCTTCTACGCCTACTGCTGGGCCCTGCGCCACTGCCGCCTGCTCGGTGAGGGGCGCGGGGACGCGGGGGGACACGGGGGGACGCGGGGGACAGGATGGGGAGAGGAGGGGGTCAGGGACCGGGGTGAGATGGGATGGGATGGAGACAGGACGGAGACCAGGGCAGGACAGGGATGGGCGACAGGACAAGACGAGGACGGGATGGGGACAGAGACAGGGAGGAGGAGAGGACCAGGACAGGGACAGGGAGCAGGATGGGATGGAGACAGGACGGAGACCAGGACAGGACGGGGACAGGGAGCAGGATGGGATGGGATGGAGACAGGACGGAGACCAGGACAGGACAGGGATGGGGACAGGGACAGAGACAGGGAGGAGGAGAGGACCAGGACAGGGACAGGGAGCAGGATGGGATGGAGACAGGACGGAGACCAGGACAGGACGGGGATGGGGAAGGGCACCAGGACAAGACGGGGATGAGGAAGGGCCAGGACAGGGACAAGGAGCAGGACCACGCAGGGAGCAGAATGGGACAGGACAGGGACGGCTTAGGGACCGGGATGGGATGGAGGCGGGGATGGCACAGAGATGGGGACCGGGACAGGGATGGGGACCGGGACGAGGCCAGGGATGGGACAGGACGGGGATGGGGACCGGGACCGAGCGAGCCACCAGCACGGAGCCACCGACGACCGGCTACGGGGGGCGGTTCGGGGCCCCCCGCGCGGGGCAGCCCCGCGGCCGCCCCCAGTGACACAGCGCGGCAGGGTCGACGGCGCAGCGCGTGTGCCTGGCCGGGGACAGTGCCGGCGGCAACCTGTGCCTGACGGTGTCGATGCGGGCGGCCGCCTTCGGGGTGCAGCGCCCCGACGGCATCATGGTGGCCTACCCGGTGACCATGGTGCAGGCGGCCGTGTCGCCCTCCCGCCTGCTCACCCTGCTCGACCCGCTGCTGCCCCTCAGCGTCCTCTGCAAGTGCCTCAGTGCCTACGCAGGTGCGGGGACGCGGGGGGGACGAGGGGACATGGGGGGGACGTGGGGGGCTCGGGCTGCAACCTCAGCGCCTACGCAGGTGCGGGGACGCGGGGGGACGTGGGGGGGACGTGGGGGGCTCGGGCTGCAACCTCAGCGCCTACGCAGGTGCGGGGACGCGGGGGGGACGAGGGGACGTGGGGGGGACGTGGGGGGCTCGGGCTGCAACCTCAGCGCCTACGCAGGTGCGGGGACGCGGGGGGGACGAGGGGACGTGGGGGGGACGTGGGGGGCTCGGGCTGCAACCTCAGCGCCTACGCAGGTGCGGGGACGCAGGGGGACGTGGGAGGACGTGGGGGGCTCGGGCTGCAACCTCAGCGCCTACGCAGGTGCGGGGACGTGGGGACATGGGGGGGACGAGGGGACGTGGGGGGCTCAGGCTGCAACCTCAGCGCCTACACACATGCGGGGACGCGGGGGGACGTGGGGGGGACGAGGGGACATGGGGGGGACGTGGGGGCTCGGGCTGCAAGCGCCTCAGCGCCTACACACATGCGGGGATGCCGAGGGGACGCTGGGGCCATTTCGGGGGCATTTGGGGGGCGGATTGGGCTGTTTTGGGACGCCCTGGCACGCTGGCAGGGACGGAGGAGGAGGCGGGTCCGTTTTGGGGTGGATTGGGCTGTTTTGGGATGCCCTGGCACGCTGGCAGGGGGAGGCGGGTCTGTTTTTGGGGCGGATTTGGCCGTTTTGGGACGCCCTGGCACGCCGGCAGGGACGGAGGGGGAGGCGGGCGAGGCGCCGGCCCTGGAGAAGCTCAGCCCGGGGCGACTGCTGCGCCGCGACACTGCCCTGCTGCTGCGCGACCTGCGCCGGGGGGCCGCGGCCTGGCTGGGGGCCCTGCGCCCACCCCCCCGGCCCCACAGCCCCCCCGGTAGCACCCGGCACCGCAGGGGGACACGGGGGGTTGGGGACACGGTGTCGGGGCTTTGGGGACAAGTTGAGGGTGAGGGGGGCTTTGGGGACGTGTCATGGGGTTTGGGGGCACGTTGGGGTCACGGGGTTTGGGGCCATGTTGGGGGGTTTGGGGACACTGGGGGTTTGGGGACATGCCGGGGGGTTTCATGGCTACCTCAGGAGTTCAGGGACACCTCGGGGGGGGGGTTGTTGACACCTGGGGGGATTTGGGGACATCTTGGGGGGTTCGATAACATCTTGGGGGGTTCAGGGACACCTCAGAGGTTCGGGGACCCCTTGGGGGGTTTTGGGGACACCTCGGGGGCTTGGGGACATCTCGGGGGGGTTCATGGACCCTTCGGGGGTTTGGGGACATCTTGGGGGGGGGTCGGGGACGCCCTGGGGCCCGCACTGTCCCCATGTCCGCGCCCACGCGTCCCCGCTGCAGAGCCGATGCGGAAAAGCATCTCGGAGGCAGTGCTGGCGGAGGAGCCCCCCCCTGCGCCCCGGCCCCCCCGCAGGAGCCGGACCTGGCAGGAGGCGCTGTGGGGGCGCCGGGACGGGGACGGCGCCGAGGACGGGGACAGCAGCAGGGACGGGGACAAGGACGGCGGCGGGGACAAGGACGGCGGCGGCCTCGACTACCCCGACGACTTCCAGCCGCTGCGCTCCGACCGGCCCCCGGCCAACTTCTCTGTGGCCAGCGCCCCCGTGGCCAGGAACCCCTACATGAGCCCGCTGCTGGCCCCCGACACCATGCTGCAGGGGCTGCCCCCCGTCCACATCGTGGTGAGCCCCATAGCTGCCCCATGGCTGCCCCACATCATGGCACCTGGGATGGGGGAGGTCGGGTGGGGTGTTGGCCTGGGTCCGGCCAGGGGAGCCCAGTGTCCCCCCGACACCGCATGTCCCCACTGACACCCCATGTCCCTGTGCCCCCCCACCCCTGCTGGTGCCCCACGTCCCCGTGATGCCCCACGTCCCCCTGTACCCCCGGGTCCCCGTGGTGCCCCACGTCCCTGCGCACCCCCCTGCCCCCGTGATGCCCCACATCCTCCTGCGCCCCCGGGGGTCCCGCTGACGGCCGTGCCCTGGGCGCAGGCCTGCGCGCTGGACCCGATGCTGGACGACTCGGTGATGTTCGCGCGGCGGCTGCGGGAGCTGGGGCGCCCGGTGACACTGCACGTGGTGCCGGACCTGCCCCACGGCTTCCTCAGCCTGGCGCAGCTCTGCCCCGAGACGCGGCAGGCGGCCGCGCTCTGCACCCGCCTCATCCGCGACGTGCTGCGCCCCCCGGCCCCCCGCCGCCCCTCGCTGCTGCCCGGCCCCCGCCGCCCCTCGCTGCTCCTCGCCCCCCGCCGCCCCAGCTCCGGCCCCGACGGCCCCCCGCCCCGACGGGGGTCGCTGCTCCCGGCCCCACGGCGCCACAGCCTCGCCCCCTCGCCCCACGGCGCCTCGCGACGGGGGTCGCTGCAGCCGGGCGAGCGCCGCGAGGGCTCGGCGACCCACGGCGCCAGCGGAGCAGCGACCCACGGCGCCAGCCATGCAGAGACCCACGGCGGCGGGGCTGCGGAGACCCACGGCGCCAGCCATGCAGAGACCCACGGCGGCGGGGCTGCGGAGACCCACGGCGCCAGCCATGCAGAGACCCACGGCAGCGGGGCTCCAGCGACCCACAGCACCAGCAATGCAGTGACCCACAGCAGCGGGGTTCCAGTGACCCACAGCACCAGCAACGCAGCGACCCACGACACCAGCAACGCAGCGACCCACGGCAGTGGGGCCGCGGAGACCCATGGCACCAGCAGTGCAGTGATGCACGGTGGTGGGGCCACGGAAACCCATGGCTCCAGAGATGCACCAACGCACAGCTCCAGCAATGCACTGACCCACAGCAGTGGGGCTGCAGCGACCCACGGCAGTGGGGCTGCAGGAGCCCACGGCCCCAGCGATGCACTGACCCACGGCGCGAGGGCCGCATCGACCCACAGAGCCGGCACTGCCCTGACCCATGGCTCCAGCGCTGCCGAGACCCATGGCGCTGGGACCCCATTGTCCCACGGCTCCAGTGACGCACTGACCCACGGTGCTGGGACCACATCGACCCCGGGCTCCAGCGCTGCCCCGGCACCCCACGGTGGTGCTGCGGGCCGGGGGTCTGGGGCGCAGGCCCCCCCGTGCTGCGGGGGCCCCCCGAGTCCCCCGGAGCCTCCCCTGGGCCAGGGGCAGAGCCGGGGGGGCAGTGCCCGGCGCCCCAGCGGCCCCGCGGGACGCGAGGTGGGGTCCTGAGCCCCAGCCTGCCGTGGGGCCGCCATGGGGCTCGGCCCCATGGGGGGAATAAAGCCCCTTTGAAACCTACCTGCTGCCTGCGTGATGGGAGGGCCTGGACCCACGGCTGTGGGGCAAGAGACACTTCCCAGGGGATCCCTGTGCCCCATAGGGAAACATGACGGGGGGGCTGAGCCCTATAGGGAGACCTGGGGGGACCTCTGTGCCCCATAGGGAGATGTGGGGGAGGCTGAGCCCCATAGGGAGACTAGGAGGGGGGGAGGCCTCTACCCATGGGGGCCACTGTGCCCCACAGGGACATGTGTGTATGTGGGGCTGAGCCCCATAGGTGTGGAGTGGGGGCTGCTTCCCTATGGGGGCCTGGCCCCATGCGTATCGCTGTGCCCCACAGCGAGCCAAGGAGGAGCATTGCGGGTCTCCTGTGCCCCATAGGGAGATGTGGGGGGCCCTGTGCCCTATAGCGGGGCCCTGTGCCCCACAGCGGGGCCCCGTTGCCCCCCCGTTTCCATGGCGACGCGGGGAGGCGGCAGAACTACTTCCCGCGCGGAGGCATCGCGTCTCGTCGTGTCGCTCGTCCTTCTGCGCGCGCGCTCTCACCTGGCCGCGGTGGCGTCGCGCGGAGGGATCCGGCGGCGGAGCGAGTCCCGCCGCGGCGCGGCGGCTCCAAGATGGCGGCGCGGGCCGGTGCCCGCGAGCGGCGCAGCGCGGCGGAGCCCCCCGGGGGGGGCGGCGGCGGCTCGGGACGGGGAGGGGGGGAAGCCGGGGGGGCGCCGGGGCTACGCAAACGACGTAGGGGGCAGGAGCCGTGTGTTAGTGGCCTAAAGGCCACGCGAACGACGTGGCGGCGGCAGTCGTGAACGCTACGTAAAGCGCGTAAGGGCGAGCGGGTTTACGGTACTGGCATAATCGCCGCGCAAAACAGCGTACGGGCAGGTGAGCGCTAGTGGCGTAGTCCGACCCTGCCCCTACGCAAGGGGCGTAAGGGGTGCGCTAGTGGCATAGTCGCCGTGGAAAGAGCGTCGGCCGGGTACGCTAGTGGTGTAATCGCAACGCAAAGTCCGTCGGCGCTTCGCAGATGGCGTAAGGACAGATGTATACAAGCAGTGTAAGGTTACGCAAACAGCGTAAGAACGGTTCGAGAGTAAGGGGGGGGTGTCTGGGCCTTGCAGACCCCCCAAATCACCCAGGGCCTGGACGGCTCCCGCGCGACGAGGGCTCCGTGTCAGGACGCGCCTCTGTGGGGACGGACGGACGGACACGGCTGCACTGCTCGTGGCCCCTGCGCCAGGCAGGGACGGACGGACGGACGCGGGACAGACATGGCCGCGCCGCTCGTGGCCCCCGCGCGGATCTGGATAAACCCTCCCATCGCAGCCTGGCCCCGCGTGCTCTGTGGCCTGCCCCACGGCCTGCCCCACGGCGCCTCAGCCGGCCCCACGGCATACCCCACGGCCTGCCCCATGGTGCGCCCCACAGTGCCGCAGCCGGCCCCACGGCCTGCCCCGTGGCGTGGCCTGCCGGGTCCCCCAAGGTGTGGCCTGCCCCACGGCACACCCCATGGTGCCGCAGCCGGCCCTGGCGCCCCAGATGCTGCCATGGTACTGGAGCCTGGGGGTCTGCGGCCACAGGAGGGTTTGGGGGGGCAGGAGAGTTGGGGGGCCTTGGGGGGGACGGTAGGATTTTGGGGGGCTTGGGGGGGGCTCAGGGCAGGAGGCTTTGGGTGCCCCCCCAAAGAGGAGGATTTGGGGGGTCTAAGAAGGGGTGAGGAAATGGGCCCCCCCCCCCAAGGGTAGGAGGGTTTGGGGGTCTCTAAGGGTGGGGGGGCAGGAGGCTTTGGGTGTCTTCCCCCAAATGTAGGAGGATTTGGGGGGGGCCTCTAAGACAGCATGGTGATGTGGGGGGGGCCCCAAGGGATCTGGGGGGGATTGGGGGGCATCTAGGGGGGTCCCCAGCAACCCCCCCCACCGCATCCCGGCTGCTCAGGGGGACACACACGGGGCTGGGGGGGCAACAGCCGGTGTTTATTGACCCCCCCCACACACAATGGGGGGGGCGGCGGCGCAAAACCAGGCCCGGGGGGGGCCACAAATACGTGGCAAAGGGGGGGAAGTGCCCCATAAATACAGGAGAACCCCCCCCCCCAAAATACCGGGATGGAGTGGCTGGAGGGGGGGCACCCCAGCCCCTAACTACAGGGAACATGCCATTCCCCCCGCAAAATACAGCAGGGATGGGGGGGGAAGCACCCCGATCCCCCCCCCCAATAAATACAGGGGTGTTTTGTATGGGATGTGTGGGGGGGAATCCCCTATAAATATGGGGCAATGCCCCCCCCCCATAAATACTGGGGTATTTTATATGTTGGGGGTGCCCAATCCACTGTAAATACGGAGTTCTCCCCCCCATAAATACTGGGGTGTTTTATATGGTGAAGGGGGGGCATCCCCTATAAATACAGGGCAATACCCCCCCCAAGTACTGGAGTGTTCTGCATGGTGGGGGGCAATCCCCTATTAATATGGGGCAATGCCCCCAAGCATTGGCATATTTTGCATGGTGTAGGGGGGCATCCTCTAGAAATACGGGGCAATGCAGCCCCCCCCCCCCCAAATACTGGGGTGTTTTGCATGGTGGGGGAGGCCCAATCCCCTATAAATATGGAGCAATGCAGCCCCCCCATAAATACTGGGGTGTTTTGCATGGTGGGGGGGCCCCCAATCACCCCATGAATATGGGGCAATGCAGCCCCCCCCAATAAATACGCATGGGATTTGTGTGCTTGGGGGGGGCAGCAGCCCCGTTGCCTCCCGGGCACCACGTGTCCCCTAACCTGGGGGGGGGGGTAAGCGGGTGTTCCCCCCCCCCCAAACGACGCCGGGGGGGGGTCTCAGAGCGACATGGAGGTGAGGTCGTGGCCGGGCCCCCCGGCCTTGCGTGGCGCCGCCCCCCCAGCGCCGCCGCCGCCCCCGCCGCCCCCCCAGTAGTCCTGCAGGTTGTGGCGCAGGGCGACGAGGGCCGAGCCCAGGGCGGCGCGGTGGGGGCCCCGCGGCCCCCCCGGCAGCTGCAGCAGCAGCGTGGCCACCCCGGCCAGCCCGTCCTCCGTGGGCTCCAGCGTCACCGGCCCCAGGCGGAAGCCGCCGCCGGCCCCCGGCACCAGCGGCTCCGGGCGCCGGGAGCGCGGCGCCTCGGCGGGGGCCCGGCGGCCCCGCGCCCGGCCCGGCCCTGCCGCCGCCGCCACCACCGCTGGCCCCGGCGCCGGCGGCGGCCCCTCGAAGCACACGGTCACCTTGGCGAAGGGGCGGCTGGCCATCTTGGTCATCTCCTGCAGGTGCCGGCGCTGCTCGTGGCGGGCGTCGAGGAACTGCTTGGCCTTCCAGAGCAGCACGCAGAGCGAGAGGAAGAGGAAGAAGCAGGAGAAGAAGACGGAGAAGAAGACGAAGAGGTCGATGTGGGCCTGGTCCTGGCGGAAGAAGAGCAGCCCCTGCGAGGCGGTGGCGTTGCCGCCGGCGCCCACCCCCAGCAGCAGCAGGTAGAAGCGGCTCGACTTGAGGGCGTGCAGCTCGTGGGGGTAGGTGAGCACCAGGCGGTCGCGCACGCCGCGCACCACCAGCGCCGCCGCCGCCTCCCGCACCGTCACGTAGGTCACCAGCCCCCGGGCCCGCTCCTCCCGCAGCCGCGTGCCGTTGGCGCCCTCGGCCCCCGCCGCCGGCAGCAGCCGCACCGCGTGGCGCCCCGTGGCCGGGTCCACGTCCACGGCGAAGGTGTCGTAGGCGGTAGAGACGAAGAGGTCGACGCCGCCGAAGGTGACGTCCAGCGTGATGCGGATGTCGACGTTGGTGAACTTGGGCTGGACGCCGAAGAGGACGGTGCGGCCCAGCCCCAGGTGCTGCAGCTGGGGCTGGTGGAAGCAGTTGCTCTGCGACGTGGGGTCCAGGCAGTACTCCTGCTCCACCGAGATGAGCCGGTAGCACTGCTGCCCGCCCACCGGGTGCCCGTGGAAGGAGTCGCGGCACTTGGCGCACTGCGGGGCGGCACCGGCGCGTCGGCCCCGGCTCACGGCTGCCGGCACGCGGGGACCGCGCGCGGGGACGCGGGGATGCGGGGACGCAAAGACGGGGATGCGGGGATGCAGAGATGGGGACCGCGCGCGGGGACGCGGGGATGCAGGGACGCAGAGACGGGGATGCGCACATGCACGCGGGGATGTGGGGACGCAGGCACAGGGATGTTGCATGCAGGGACGCAGGCACGGGGATAGGGGCACGGGGATGGCACCGGCATGTGGGGACGGGGACGTAGGGACAGGGACGGCACATAGGGACAGCATGCGGGGACAGAGATGTCCCCGACCCCACACGCCGGTGCCGTGCACAAGGGGACGGGGACATGGGATGGGAATGTGGAGGGGACATAGGATGTGGAGACAGAGGGACAGGGGGCACGGTTAGGGACAAGGACATGCGGCACAGGGCCACAGGAGGGGACAGAGGACACAGAGACAGGAATATGGACACAGGATGGGACACAGGATGGGGGGACACAGAAGGATCAGACACGGGAACAGGGGACACGGTTAGGGACGGGGCCCCGACCTGCTGCTTGTAGCAGTCCTTCTTGTCGAGCTGGGCGTTGTTCTGGCAGCTGCCCGTCTCCGTGTTGTTCTGGCAGGGGCAGCCGGTGCCGTCCAGCTCGTTGCACGTGTCCGCGTGCCCGTTGCACTGGCACCTGCCGGGGGCGACCGCACGCGGGTCACACGAGGGGGCCACTCACGTGGACAAGCCCCCCCACACACACCAGGGAACCCCCTTGCACAAGGGTCCTGCTTGCACCAGGGTCCCACTTGCACGAGGGTCCCGCTCACACGAGGACTCCCCTTGCACAGGGATCCCCCTCGCAGGGGGCCCCCCCCGCACGAGGCCCCCCTCCGCACGAGGCCCCCCCTCGCACGAGGCCCTTACTTGGTGCACTTGCCCTCCAGCAGGAAGTAGCCGTGCAGGCAGCTGTCGCACTTCTCGCCGACGCTGTTGTTCTGGCAGTTGACGCAGACGGCCGCCTCCTCGCTTGGCCCCTCCGACACCCAGCTGGGGATCTGGGGGGCAGCGCGGGCTGGGAGGGGGCACCACTGCCCCACAGCCGCCCCGCAGCCCCCTAAAGGTGTGGGGGTGACAGGGCCCCCCAGGATGTGGGGCCAGAGGAGATGGGACACCCCCAGACCACACGGGAAGAGACTGCTGTCCCCTCCGACGTGGGGCAGGAGGGGATGAGGGACCCCCAGGGTAGGGGGGACCACCCAGCTCCCCCAAGATGTGGGGCAGGAGGGGATGAGGGACCCCCAGCTCCCCTGAGATGTGGGGCAGGAGGGGATAGTTCCCCCCCCCGTGACCCAGGTGGGAGAAGACAGGACCCTGCACCGTGGGGCAGGCGCTCAGGACCCCCGCAACCCCGCGCTGTGGGGCAGGCGCTCGGCCGCCCCCCGCCCGCCGTGGGGCGCCCCACTGACCATGGCGGGCTCCAGGGGGAAGCGCGCAGGGTCGCGCCGGGCCCGCTCGTACTCCTCGCGCGAGAGGCAGACGGCGGCGTTGTCGCGGCAGAAGCTGCGGCAGGGCCGGCAAGCGCCGCCGTCCAGCGCCGAGCCCACGAAGAGCGGCCGGCACTTCTCGCAGTGCGGCCCCTGCGGCGGCCCCGGATCGCAGCCCGCCCCACGGCCGCCCCACGGCCGCGCGGCACCCCGCGTCCCACCCTGCATCCCGCCCCGCGGCCCCCCCATCCTGCCCCACGTCCCACCTCGCACAGCCCTGCATCCTGCCCCACAGCCCCGCATCCCATCCCACACCACCCCCCACATCCCCCCGCATCCTGCCCCACATCCCACCCCGCACGGCCCCCCATCCCATCCCATCCCATCCCACCCCCCCGACGTCCCGCCCCACATCTCCCCACATCCCGTCCCACATCCCACCCTGCGCAACCCTACATCCTGCCCCACAGCCCTGCATCCCATCCCACACACCCCCCACGTCCCACCCCACATCCTGCCCCACATCCCCCCCCGCACGGCCCTGCATCCTGCCCCACAGCCCTGCATCCCATCCCACGCACCCCCCACATCCCCCCGCATCCTGCCCCACATCCCACCCCGCACGGCCCTGCATGCTGCCCTGACCCCCCCCAGCCCCACATCCCCCCCTCCATGCCGCAGGACCCCGGGTGGCGCCCCACGGCGCGCCCCACCTTGGTGTTGTTGAAGCACTGGACGCAGTGGTCCTGGGCGCCCACGCCCAGGCACTCGCTGTGCTTGTTGCACTGGCACTCCACCGAGCAGTTGGGCCCCACGTAGCCGAAGTGGCAGCGGCAGCGGTTGGGCTCCACGCAGGTGCCGTTGACGCAGCCCTGCTCACACACCGGCCGGCACAGCCCCGTGGCGCTGCGGGGGCGCGGGGGGGCTGAGAACGGCACCGGGGGCACCCTCGTGCACCAGGCGCGGCCAGCGCCTGTGCAAGGCCCTTGTGCGTGCAAGCCCACCCGCGCACACCCACAAGGGCCCCTTGCACCAGGCAGAACCAGGAGCCGTGCAAAGCCCTCGTGCGTGCACACTCGCGTGGCCCCCCTGCCCCGGGCACGATCAGGAGCCATGCAAAGCCCTCCTGCGTGCACACTCGCACGGGCCCCCTGCCCTGGGCACGATCAGGAGCCGTGCAAAGCCCTCGTGCGTGCACACTTGTGTGGCCACCCTGCCCCGGGCACGATCAGGAGCCATGCAAAGCCCTCCTGCGTGCACACTCGCACGGGCCCCCTGCCCTGGGCACGATCAGGAGCCATGCAAAGCCCTCGTGCGTGCACACTTGTGTGGCCACCCTGCCCCGGGCACGATCAGGAGCCGTGCAAAGCCCTCGTGCGTGCACACTCACGTGGCCCCCCTGCCCCGGGCACGATCAGGAGCCGTGCAAAGCCCTCGTGCGTGCACACTCACACGGGCCCCCCGCCCGGGCACGGCCAGGAGCCGTGCACCCCACCCTGCCCCGCGCCGGCGCGCTCACTTGTCCAGCGTGTAGCCGCTCTTGCAGGTGCAGCGGTAGCCGTGCGGCAGGTCGCTGCAGTTCTGCGTCTCGTTGCAGTCGTGGTGCCCGTTGAGGCACTCGTTCTCGGGGGGGCAGGCCAGGAAGGCCCACTCGGCGTCCGCCCCGCACGACTGCGCCAGGCCTGGGGGGCGGCGGGGGCTCAGGCGGCGCCGGCGGGGCCCCACGGCGGCAGCCCCACGGTGGGGAGGGGGCAGGGGGGCACGTACCGTGGCGGGGGCCGCGGAGCCCCCCCTCGAGGCAGCGGCCGCTGCCGTTGTGGCCGCGGCGGGCGCACCAGCCGCAGCGGGGCCGGCGCAGGCAGCGGGCGCATTGCGGGGCCCCCGCGCAGCCGGGGCTGCAGCTCTCGGCGCCGCGCAGCAGCCGCCCGCAAGCCCCCGCCGCGCACCGCAGCGGCACGAAGCTGGGGCTCATGCACTGGGGGGGCGGCGGGGGGGGACGGTGCCCGGTCGGACGGGGCGGCGGGGGAGCACCGAGAGCTCTGCGGAGAGCCCCGGGCACCCCCCTGCCGCCCCCCCGGCCCCCCTCGACCTGCGCCCTTGCACCCCATAGCTGCCCCCAGCACCCCCTAGCCCCCCTCAACCTTCCCCCTTGCACCCCATAGCTGCCCCCAGCACCCCCCAGCCCCCCTCAACCTTCCCCCTTGCACCCCATAGCTGCCCCAGCACCCCCCACCAGCCCCCCTCAACCTGCCCCCTTGCACCCCACAGCTGCGCACAGCACCACATATGTGCCCCAAGCACCCCATACCCACCCCTTGCACCCCACAGCTGCCCCCAGCACCCCTCCACCTGCCCCTGGCACCCCTCAGCCCACCCCAGGCTCCCCATAACTGCCCCAGGCACCCCGTACTGGCCCCAAGCACCCCATAGCTGCCCCAGGACCCCCAGGCCTCCACGCCAGCCCCCCAACGACCCCCAAATGCACCACTGCCGCGTCCCCGCGCCCCACGCGCCCCCGTACCTGCTGCAGGCTGACGCTCCAGACGCAGTGCTGCCAGCCGCCGTCGGCCCCCTTGGAGCCCAGGCAGTGCTGGCAGGAGCTGTGGTTGTGGCAGGGCGTGGGGCAGGCCAGCGGCGGCGACGACTCCACGGGCATCGGCGACACGTTCAGCAGCGAGTGGCTGAAGCAGGTCCAGTCGTAGGTGGGCTGCACGCTCAGGATGCGCCGCGTCTCGCCTGGCGGCGGGGGCACGTGGGAGGGGCCGCCGCGCCCCTACGGCTGGGCCCGGCCCCGCCGCGTCCCCCGCGCCGGCCCCATCGCACACCTGGCTCCCAGCGGCAGCCCCGTTGCGCTGCTACGCGCTCAGCCCCACGGCACCCACCGCTCTCAGCCCCACGGCGCCCGCCAGCCCCGTACCGGTGCGCTTGAACTGCCGGGTCCACATGCACTTGCCGGAGGCGGTGCACTTGCTGCAGTCGGAGGCCTCGCACGACACCTCGGAGCAGTTGCTGGCCACGAAGATCTCCCGCTGGTTGATGCGGCAGTCGTTCTCCGAGGTGCAGCTGCCGGCGCTGCCGATGCAGGCGCCCTCGGGGCAGTTCGTGCACCACTTGCACTGCGGCAGGGCCTGGCGGGGCGGGGGGGGGTGAGCAGGGGGGGCCCCACGGCGGCCCCCCCCGCCCCGGGCGGCCCCCACTCACCGGGGCGCCGTGCCGCAGGGCCCGCGGGTGCTGGGCCAGGCACTCGCTGCAGGTCCGCAGGCGCCGGCAGTCCTCAGGTGAGCGGGGCGTCGGGGAGCACGAGGCCGGGCCCAGGGCGCAGCCCAGCCTGCGGCAGCCCCGGGACGCAGCGTGAACCGCCCTCGTCCGCACGCGCTTTGCGTGCCCTGCCCTCATTTGCATGCCATTTGCATGCCCTGCACTCATTTGCATGTGCATTTGCATGTGCTTTGCACCTCATCGCTCCAGTATCGCCCACCTCCATCCCAGTATCTCTACCCCAATCCCCCCACCTCCACCCCAACGCTCCCAGTATCCCCATCCCAGTCCCCCCACTATCTCCTGCCTCCGCCCCAGTGCTCCCAGTATCCCCATCCCAATCCCCCCCAGCATCCCCCAGCTCCATCCCAGTATCCCTACCCCAGTCCCCCCACCTCCGCCCCAGCGCTCCTATTATCCCCATCCCAATCCCTCCCAGTATCCCCCACCTCCGCCCCAGCGCCCCCGGTATCCGTATCCCCCAGGAGCCCCACCGTGGTGCCCCCAGTATCCCCCAGTGCCATCCCCGTCCCCGGCGCCCCGTCCCCGGTGTCCCCCTGCCCACGGTGCCCCGTCCCCAGCGCTGGCCCCCGCCCCCGCCCCCTCCCCGTCCCCGGGGCCCCCGGGGCCCCCGTTACCGCTGGGCGGCGTCGGCGGAGATGCAGCCCCCCCGGCACCAGGCGCAGCCGGCCCCCGAGCGGTTGCAGGCCTCGGGGCCGGGCAGGACGAGGCAGGGGTCCGGCGGCAGCGCCAGGGACGCCAGCCGCCCCAGGGCCACCCCGGCGAAGCCCCCGGAGACGTAGACGCGGCCGCCCGCCACCGCCACCGCGTGGGCCAGCGACCCGTTCATGGGCTCGCCCGCCACCGCCGCGCCTGCCGCCGGAGGCACAGCGGCATCGGGGGGCCGTCGGGGGCCCCCGGCCCCCCCATCCCGTTCCCCAGGCATCTCGGGGGCCCCGGCCCCGTTTTGGGGTCTCCACACCCGTTTTAACCTCATTCTCGGCATCCCCAGTCCTGTTCCCAGGGCCGACCCCGCTCCCCAGGCGTTTCAGGGTCCCCAGCCCTCTTCCCCCACATTTCCAGGCTCCCGGCCCCAACCCGGGAGGATTTGGGTCCCCCAGCCCCATTCCCGGATGATTTGGGGTCCCAGCCCCATTCCTGGATGATCTGGGTCCCCCAACCCCATTCCTGGATGATTTGGGGTCCCAGCCCTGTTCCCGGATGATTTGGGTCCCCCAGCCCCATTCCTGGATGATTTGGGTCCCCCAGCCCCGTTCCCAGATGATTTGGGGTCCCAGCCCCATTCCTGGATGATTTGGGGTCCCAGCCCCAACCCGGGATGATTTGGGTCCCCCAGCCCCATTCCTGGATGATTTGGGGTCCCAGCCCCATTCCTGGATGATTTGGGTCCCCCAGCCCCGTTCCCGGATGATTTGGGGTCCCAGCCCCATTCCTGGATGATTTGGGGTCCCAGCCCCAACCCGGGATGATTTGGGTCCCCCAGCCCCATTCCTGGATGATTTGGGGTCCCAGCCCCAACCCGGAATGATTTGGGTCCCCCAGCCCCGTTCCCGGATGATTTGGGGTCCCAGCCCCATTCCTGGATGATTTGGGGTCCCAGCCCCAACCCAGGATGATTTGGGTCCCCCAGCCCCATTCCTGGATGATTTGGGGTCCCAGCCCCAACCCGGAATGATTTGGGTCCCCCAGCCCCGTTCCCGGATGATTTGGGTCCCCCAGCCCCATTCCTGGATGATTTGGGGTCCCAGCCCCAACCCGGAATGATTTGGGTCCCCCAGCCCCATTCCCGGATGATTTGGGTCCCCCAGCCCCATTCCTGGATGATTTGGGGTCCCAGCCCCAACCCGGGATGATTTGGGTCCCCCAACCCCATTCCCGGATGATTTGGGGTCCCAGCCCCGTTCCTGGATGATTTGGGTCCCCCAGCCCCGTTCCCGGATGATTTGGGGTCCCCAGCCCTATTCCTAGGGCCCCCCCTCGTTGCCCTGTGCCCCCACCAGCATGCAGGGGCAGCTCTGGGGCGCTCCTGCCCCCCCGGCCCCCCGTGTCCCCCCCCGCGCCCCCGTACCGGTGGGGGGGGGCCGCTCCTGCCCCCCATACCCTCCCGCGCCCCCGTACCGGTGTGGGGGGGCCGCTCCTGCCCCCCATGCCCCCCCCCGCGCCCCCGTACCGGTGTGGGGGGGCAGCAGCCAGGCGTTGCAGCGCAGCTGGTAGAGCAGCAGGTGGTTGCTGAAGTCGCGGGTCTCCGTGCGGCCCCCGATCACCACCATCACGTCCCCCAGCACCGCCGCCGCGTGGAAGAAGTGGGGCTGGGGCTGGGGGGCGGCGGGACACGCAGGCTCGGAGACGGCTCCTCCGCCCCACGCGTACCCCCCTGCGCCCCATAGACACCCCCACGCCCCCCATACGTGCACCACCGCGGCCCCCAAAGCGCCCTTGATGCTCCGCAGCTGCCCCCCAGCACCCCACGGATACCCCAACGTGCCCCCCATGCTCATGGGATACCCAGTGCCCCACAGATGACTCCTCTAATGCTCCTAAATGCCCCACAGATGCCCCACAGATACCCCAAGAGTCCCACAGACACCTCTGGCACCCCAGAGGTGCCCCACAACACCCCACAGATGCCCTCAAAGGCCCCGTAGACACCCCCAACATCCTGTAGGTGCCCCCCAACACCCTATAGGTGCCCCCAAATGCCCCCCAGATGCACTCAAAGGCCCCACAGATGCTCCTAACACCCCATAGGTGCCCCTGAACCCCCAGACTCCACCAGCAGCCCCATAGAGGCCCCCAAGGCCCCCCGGAGCCCCCCCCACCTTATTGCCCTGGGAGGGGGCGAGCAGGCTCCAGGTGAGGTTGGGGTAATAGAGGCTGTAGAGCTCGGGGGAGGCCGAGACCGTCTCCACGTGGAAGCGGTGCCCCCCGAACACGTAGACGGCGTCCGTGTCCTCGTGGTACACGGCCGAGTGGCCGTAGAGACCTGCGGGGCCAGGCGAGATGGGGCTGACTCGGCCCTGCGGCTTGGTACCCCTCAACATGGGGGTCTTGGGGGTCCCACTGCTATTACCTGGGGGTCCCAGCTTGTCACCCCCCTGCCATCGGGGCTGGGGGGGCTGTGTTACCTGTTGGGGGGGTCCCGGCCTGCTGCCCGGCCTCCCAGGTCTCCGCGTCGACCCGGTACTCGAGCAGCTTCTTGTTGAAGCCGTTTTCGGGTGAGTAACCTCCGATGAGGAGCAGCGAGGTCCCGCGCCGGGGGGTCAGCGTGTGGCCGGCCACCGCGGGCAGCAGCGGGTCCTGGCGGCGGCGGGGGACAGAGAGCCCCCGTCACCGCCCGGGCGAGCGGAGGGGGCCGCGCGGGGGTCTCGGGGGGCCCTACCTGCTCCTGCCGCCACTGCAGCGTGGTGAGGTTGAGCACCCAGGCGTCGCTGGCCACGCCGCCGGCCGTCAGCCCCCCCAGCACCACCATGGCCTTGCGGGAGGGCAGGTAGGCGGCGGCGTGGAAGTAGCGGGGCGTGGGGCCGGGGCCCCCGTCCTCCGTCCCCGCCAGCATCTGGGTCCAGCGCCGCTCCGGGATCGAGTACCTGTGGGCAGACGTAGGCGTATATCCAGTGGAGACGTGGGCGGAGTTAAGGGTGCTTCTACTGGGCACGTGGGCAGAGTTAAGGGTATATCGTGGGCAGAGTTAAGGGTATTTCCAGTGGGCACGTGGGCAGAGTTAAGGGTATATCCCGTGGGCCCACGGGCAGAGTTAAGGGTGTATCGTGGGCAGAGTTAAGGGTATTTCCAGGGGGCGGGGCCATGGGCAGGGGGCGGAGCCTGCTCACCGGTAGACGTTGCCCAGCAGCCCCTGGCGCAGCGACAAGCCCCCGAACATCCAAAGCGTCGCGTCGGGCCCCTCCACCATGGTGTGGCCCAGGCGGTGCAGGAACCGGCTGGCCGTGTCCTGCCGAGGGGATGGCGTCAGCCCCGGGCCGGGGCGAATCGGTGTCCCGTGGGGCGCCCTGGATGTGTGGGGCAGCCCCTGGCCAGGAGGAGGGGGGGTGCAGGGTCCCCGAGGATCCCCGTGTCTCGGGGGGCAGCGATGGGGAGCTGGGGGGCCGGGGTGTCTGTGGGGCGGCCGTGGGGCCACTCACAGCTGTCAGCTGGCTGTCGATGAGCGTCTCCCAGACGATGCTGCCGGGGCCCAGCGGGACGGAGCAGTCGGCCCCCGCGAAGCCCTGGCTGCACACGCAGAGGCCCAGGCTCTGTGGGGGGACGGGATGGGGGGTGTGATGGGGCACACTGCCCCACCTGCCCCATGCCGGGCCTGAATCCACATCCCCCCCCCGCAGCAATCCTGCACCCCGCAACCTGCCCCCACACACCAAAGCTGCACCCATTCCCACCCCCTCCGCCCCACATCCTCCCCCTACATCAATGCTACACCCCAGTGCACCAAACCCGCACCCCCATGCGCCCACCCTGCACCCCTGCGTCCACCCACTGCACCCCGCATCATCCCCCTGCAGCAATCCCGCACCCTTATGCACCAATCCTGTGCCTCTGCACCCCCATGCATCAATTCTGCACCCCCATGCACCAATCCCACACCCCTCTGCACCGCCATGCACCAGTTCTGCACCGCCATGCACCAGTTCTGCACCCCCACGCACCAATCCCACACCCCTCTGCACCGCCATGCACCAATCCCACACCCCTCTGCACCGCCATGCACCAGTTCTGCACCGCCATGCACCAATCCCACACCCCTCTGCACCACCATGCACCAGTTCTGCACCGCCATGCACCAGTTCTGCACCCCCATGCACCGACCCTGCCCGCCCCGCACGCCCCCGGCCCCGGCTCACCGCATTGCAGTGCCCCTGCCCGGCGCGGGCGCCGCAGTCACCAGGGCAGAGGGGCCGGAGGCACTCGGGCCCGGCGTAGCCCCCCCGGCAGGCACAGCGGCCCCCCCGGCACTCCTGGCCCGGGGGGCAGCCGGCCCCGCAGCTCCGCACCGCCACCGTGGCGTTGAAGCCCGTGGGCTCGCTGGCGTTGGCCTCGTAGTAGATCACCAGCACGCCTGGGGGTGCGGGGCGGGGTGGGGGGATGAGGCTGGGCTTGCACACGCGTGTGCACGCGTGTGCGCGGCCCCCCTGCCCCGGCCTCACCTGAGACGGCCTCCACGGTGAGGGGCTCGGGGCGGCCGTGCCCGCAGAAGGCGCCCAGCAGCGTCCGGTCCGCCTGCACCACGCCGCTGTCCAGGAAGGCCGGGACCCCGTCGAAGGCGTAGGCGTAGCTGTGCTGGGGGGGCCGCGGGGCTGCACGGGGGGGGCCGGCACCCCTGCCGCCCCCCACAGCACCCTCGCAGCCCGCTGCAGCCCCCCAGCTCCACCTTTTGCCCTCCAAGGCCCCATCACCCCGTTTGCCCCTGCACCCGTTATTTGCCCCCCAGCTCCCCTGTCCCCTTATTTGCCCCCCCAGCTCCCCCATTCCCCTTATTTCCCCTTGTCTCCAGGCCCCCCAGCCCCCTCATCCCCCATCACTGTTATTTGCCCTGTTTCCAGCCCCCCCAGATCCCTATTTTGTCCCCCAATCCCCATTATTTGCCCCCCATCCCTGTTATTTCCCATCTCCAGCCCCTTCATCCCCCCGTTTTGCCCCCATCCCTGTTTTTTGCCCCTATCCCTGCCATTTGCCCTTTCTCCAGCCCCCCCAGCTCCCCCATCCCTGTTATTCGCCCCCCTCCTCATTATTTTCCCCCATCTCCAGCCCTCCCATCCTATTTTGTCCTCCAGTCTCAGTTATTAGCCCCCATCCCTATTCTTTGCCCTCTTTGCAGCCCCCCTGGCCCCGCTGCTCGCCCCCTCACCATGCAGGGCGTGCGCAGGTCGGGCTGCACGGTGAGGCTGATGGTGGGGCAGGGCTGCCCGGGGGGGCACGGCTCCAGGCCGCCGGTGGCCGAGAGCACCCACACGCAGTAGGAGAGGCCCCCCGGCGCCGCCGGGCCCCCCCCAGCCCGCCGCGAGCCCAGGGCCACCGACGATGACAGGTTGGCCAGCAGCGAGCGGCCCCCGCACTCCCGGTAGCAGGTGCCCCCGTCCCTGGGGAGGGCAGAGACCGCGCCTGGGATGGGGGGCTGGCATGTGGGGCGGGGGGCTGCCATGAGGCCTGGGGGGCGCAGTGCAGGGGCTGGGGGGGCTGGCGTGTGGGTCAGGGGGATGGTACACGGGCTGGGGGGCCGGTGCAGGGGTCAGGGGCTGGCACATAGTTTGGGGGGCTGGCGGATGGGTCGGGGTCTGGTTCACGGGTTGGGGGGCCGTGGCGCGGGTCAAGGGACCAGCATGAGGGTCGGGGGCCAGCAAGTGGGTCAGGGGGCTGGTGCATGGAGCCGGGGGCCAACATACAGTTTGGGGGGCCGGTAGATGGGTCGGGGGGCCAGCATACAGGTTGGGGGGCCAGTGCATAGGTCGGGGGGCCAGTGCACGGGGGTCCAAGGGCTGGTGCATGGGTCGGGGCCAGCACGCGGGTTAGGGGTCCGGTGCGGGGTGTAGGGCCCCCCCGCCGGCCTCTCACCTGGGGTCCCCGTAGTAGCCGGGGGCGCAGCGCTCGCAGTGGGGCCCCTCGGTGGGGGGGGCGCAGTAGCAGGCGCCGGTGGCCCCGTGGCAGTAGCCGCGCTGGGGCAGCCCGTGGCCGTGGCAGCGGCACTCGCGGCACCCGCCGGGCTGCGTGGCGTCGCCGAAGCTGCCGGGGCGGCACAGCTCGCAGCGCTCCCCGCGCGTCCAGTCTGCGGCGGCAGGGGCGGCCGTGGCGGCACCCGCGCGCGTGTGTGCACGCTCGGGGACGCACGCACGGCGGGGACACACACGTGTGCACACTTGGGGATGCACGGGCACATGAGTGTGCATGCTCAGGGACGCGTGCACGGCGGGGACACACGCGTGTGCACACTCGGGGACACGTGCACGGCGGGGATACATGCGTGTGCACGGCAGGGACACGTGTGTGCACGCTCGGGGACACGTGCATGGCAGGGACACATGCATGTGCACGCTCAAGGACACATGCACGGCGGGGACACATGCATGTGCACAGGCGGGGACACACGCGCGTGCACACTCAGGGACACGTGCACGGCGGGGACAGACGCGCGTGCACACTCAGGGACACGTGCATGGCAGGGACACATGCGTGTGCATGCTCAGGGACATGCACGCGTGTGCACGCTCAAGGACACGTGCACGGCGGGGACACACGCATGTGCACGCTCGGGGACACGCACACGCGTGCACGCTCAGGGACGCGTGCACGGCGGGGACACGCGTGTGCACGCTCAGGGACACGTGCACGGCGGGGACACACGCGTGTGCACGCTCGGGGACACGCGCACGTGCGGGCACTCACTCTGGCAGCGGTCGCAGACGCCGGGTCCTGCCATCTCGCAGCTGCTGTGGAAGTTGCACCCGCAGTCCACGGAGCACAGGGCGGCCCCGGTCCCGTCCTCGTCCCCGTCCCCGTCCCCGGTGGTGTTGGCCGGCCCCGAGGTCCAGCCCAGGTGGCACACGCAGGTGTAGTTGGGGGCCCCGCTGCAGTAGCCGTGGCCGCAGTCCTCGTAGCACCTGTGGGGACGCGTGGGGACGCCCTGAGTCGTCCCTGCCAGCCGGCACCAACCGCGCTGCCGTGTGCGGGCCCCGCGTCCCCTCCCCATCTCACGTGACTGCGGGGCACAGTCCTCGTGTCCCCATCGCATGCGACTGCAGTGCAGTCCCCGTATCTCGTGTCCCCATCACACGCAACTGCCGGGCACCATCCCCGTGTCCCCATCACACACAACCGCGGTACCCGGTCCCCACGTCCCCCCGCGTCCCCGTCACACGCAACTGCCATGCGCAGGCCCCGCATCCCCCTGCGCGGCCAGCACATCGCAGTTCACGGTCCCCACGTCCCCGCGACACGCGAGCGCGCGGTCCCGCCACGCGTCCCCGCTCACGTGCGGTTGCAGTGGGTGGTGCCGTCGCCGGCGTAGCCCCGGCGGCAGCGGCACTCGAAGGCCTGGGGCGTGTTGTGGCAGGCGGCGAAGGGGTGGCAGGCGGCCATGCCCAGGCGGCACTCGTCCACGTCGGGGCACTGCGCGTAGGCCCACAGCGCCGGCTGCCCCCCGGGCGCCTCCCCCAGCGCCGCCGAGCAGTTGGGGTAGCCGCTCAGCCCCGAGAAGTCCCCTTCCAGGCACCTGGCGGGGCAGGAATGAGGCGGGAGCTGCCGTGGGGCGCGACCCGCTTGGGGTGCAAGCCCCCATGGGGCACGATGCACCGTGGGTGCAACCCACCGCGAGTGCAATCTGCTGCGGGGCACGACGCGCCGTGGGGCACGAGCCGCCGCGGGTGCAGTCTGCTGTGACCCACTATGGGGCACAGCCTGCCGTGGGGCGCGTGGCGCCGTGGGGCAGCCCCAGCCCCTCACCTGCCCAGCGTGGGGTTGTCGGCGTTGCCGCACCAGCCGCACTCGAAGTTCTGCAGACACTCGCGGCACGTGTTGAAGCGGGAGCAGTCCAGGCACTGGGGCACCGAGTGGACGCTGCGGGGCGCCGCCACGTCACCCCCCGCCCCGGACCCAGGCGTCCAGGGCCTCGTTGGCCTTGGACCCCCCCCGCCGTGTCCCCAGGGTGTCTCCGTGCCACCCGGACCCTCCTGGGGTGCCCCTGTGCCCCCCCAAGACCTGGATGTCCCCAGTCCCCAAGGGTGTCTCCTGGAGTGCCAGGACATCTCCCGACCCCAAGGCCATCCCTGTGCCCCTCCAGCACGTCCCCAGACCCCAAGGATGTCCCTTAGACCCTCAGGATCTTCCAGGATGTCCCCCCACCATCTCCTGACCCTGTGGACATCCCTGTGCCCCCCAGGACCACCCAGCCTGTCCCCCATGCCCCCAGGACGTCCCCAGACCTCAAGAATTTTCCTGTGACCCTCACGACCCTCCAGGATGTCCCCTGACCCCAAAGATGCCCCTGTGATCCCCCGAACCTTCTAGGATGCCCCCAGGGCATCTCCTGACCCCATGGACGTGCCCCCAGGACCTTCCAGGACATGCCCCGTGCCCCCAGGACATCTCCTGACCCCATGGACGTGCCCCCAGGACCTTCCAGGACATGCCCCGTGCCCCCAGGGCATCTCCTGACCCCAAGGACACCCCCGTGCCCCCAGGACGGCCCCCGGCCCCGGCTCACCTGTCGTACCAGCCCCGGCAGTCCCCGTACGGGTACTTGGCCAGGTAGGCGGCGAAGAAGAAGCAGCTGCGGGTGGACTGGCACCAGGCGCACTGGCTCGAGTTGGAGAGGCACTCGGAGCAGGACTGGCGCCTGCGGGCAGCGTCAGACCGCGGCTGGCCCCACGGCCGCCCCACGGCCGCCCCACCCGCCCCAGCCAGCCCCTGCCGTCGCCCCAGGGCCACCTCGCAGCCCCCAGCCGGCCCCCGCGGCTGCCCCGCAACCACCCCCCGGCCAAGCCCCCCGGCCGCCCCCCAGCCCCCGGCTGGCCCCACGGCCCCAGCACTCACTGGTTGCAGAGGCTGGGGCAGTGCTGGGGGGCGCGGATGGCCCCTGGCTGCCGGCCGCGGCGGCTGCACACAAAGTCCCCCTTCTTGCTGGTGTTCACCTGCCACTCGCAGAACGGGTCCTGCGGGGGGTGCGGGGGGCACGGGGGGGGTGTGGGGCCACCCCCTGCCTGGCCCTGCTGCCCCACAGCCTCCCCCTTTCCTGGGGGCATTGCTCCCTCCCAGCCCCATGGCTGCTCCCAGCCCCTGAACCCCCTCTCCGGACCCCAAACCCTGCTCCCAGCCCTTCCTCCAGCCCCCAACTCCCATCTGCGGTCCCCAAATCCCCTCTCCAGACCCCCAGCTCCCTCCCTGCCCCTCCAGCAGACCCCAGACCCCCTCTCCTGACCCCAAATCCCCTCTCCAGACCCCCAGCTTCCTCCCTGCCCCCCCAGCAGACCCCAGACCCCCTCTCCTGACCCCACGTCTTCTCCCAGCCCCTCTGCACACCCCAAACTCCCTCTCCTGACCCCAACCCCCCCTCTGCAGACCTCAACCCCCCTCCCAGCCCTTCTGCAGACCCCAAATCCCCTCTCAGCCCCTTTGCGGGCCCCAAACTCCCTCTCCTGGCCCTGAGTCCCCTCCCAGCCCCTCCGCAGACCCCCAACCTCCCTCTGCCGCCCCCCAGCTCCCCCTCCTGCAGCCCCCCGGGCTCACGGCGGCGCAGGCGTGGCAGTCGCGGTAGTCGTCGCAGAGGACGCAGTTGGCGGGCGAGAGCACGAGGCGGTGGGTGCCGGCGGCGCAGGGCCCCGGGCGCCCCGGCGGCTGCAGGCGCCCGTGGCAGGAGGCGCTGGGCGGGCACCAGCCGCAGCCCTGGTCGGCCAGGCAGGCCAGGCACGAGGGGTACGAGGGGCAGCGGCCCGGCGTCGACTGGAACGGCTCCAGGAAGAAGAAGGAGATCTCCTGGGAGGGAGCACGGGGTGTCGGGGGCTGGGGGCTAGGCCGCGGCCCCCGGGGACCACCCCAGATCCCCCAAATGCACCCAAAGCCTGAAAATAAACACCCCCATCTGCACACTGGGCAGACCGTCCAGGACCCTGAAAATACACCCCCAAGCCCAGTCTTGCGCCCCAACTCTGCGCTCTGCGTAGACTGCCCCGACCCTGAAAATGCACCCCAAGGCATGCAAACGCACCCCCAGACCTGCGCCCTAGGGAGACTATCCTGGACCCCGACAATGCATCCCAAAGAGAACCCCTGCCCCAATTCTGCACCCCTAGAGACCCCCGTCCCAATCCCGCACCCCAGAGACCCCCCACCCCAACCCTGCACCCCTAGAGCCCCCCTGCCACAATCCTGCACCCCTAGAGACCCCTTGGCCCAACCTTGCACCCCTAGAGACTCCCCACTCCAACCGTGCACCCCACTGAGCCCCCCTGCCGCAACCCTGCACCCCTAGAGCCCCCCCCGCCCCAACCCTGCACCCCATAGCGACCCCCTGGCCCGACCCTGCACCCCTAGAGCCCCCCCTGCCCCAATTCTGCACCCCTAGAGACCCCCTATCCCAACCCTGCACCCCTAGAGACTCCCCACCCCAACCCTGCACCCCACAGCGACCCCCTGGCCCAACCCTGCACCCCGTCGAGCCCCGCGGCGGCGGGCCCCACTCACGCTGCCCCCCGGCACGCCGGTGCGGTCCCAGACGAGGGTGAGCTCGCTGCTCTGCCCGCTGCCCGAGCTGTTGAAGTGCCCCTCCACCTGCACCGCGTACTTGTTGCCCCGCTCGGGGGCCATGAAGAGCCGCTCGGGGCGCGGGCGCTGCAGGGGCCGCGTCTCCCGCTCCTGCTGCACGGCCCAGCGCCCCACCTCCTCCTGCGCACAGCCGTCAGGGGACCCCAAAACCCCCCGGGGACCCCCCAAGCCCTGCCGGGACCCCGGCCTGGCCCAGCGCCCCACCTCCTCCTGCGCACAGCCGTCAGGGGACCCCAAAACCCCCCGGGGACACCCCAAGCCCTGCCGGGACCCCGGCCCGGCCCAGCGCCCCACCTCCTCCTGCGCACAGCCGTCAGGGGGTCCCCACATAGCCCCCTGGGGACCCCCAAAACCCCCAGGGACCCCACAAACACTGCTGGGACCCACAAACCCTCTGGGGACTCCCCCAAGGCCCAGCGCCCCACCTCCTCCTGCACACAGGAGTCAGGAGACCCCAAAACCCCCTGGGCACCCCCCAAACCCCACTGAGACCCCCAGCATGTCCCAGCACCCCACCTCCTCCTGCTCACAGAAGTCAGGGTACCCCCCAAACCCCCAGGCACCCCCCAAACCCCACTGAGACCCCCAGCATGTCCCAGCACCCCACCTCCTCCTGCTCACAGGAGTCAGGGTACCCCCAAACCCCCAGGCACCCCCCAAACCCCACTGAGACCCCCAGCATGTCCCAGCACCCCACCTCCTCCCGCACACAGCCATGAGGGGACCCCCCAAGCCCCCTGGGGACCCCCCAAGCCCCCCCGCAGCCCCGTACCAGCTCAGGGGAGTTGGGGTGGCGGCCGAGGCGGGCGACGACGTAGAGGCGCTGGATGCGGGCCCAGATGCTGGGGCCGGGGCCGGGGCTGGGGCCGGGGGCCGGGGGGGGCCCCAGCAGCGGGTAGATGAAGCCCCGGTAGACGAGGGAGACGTCGGTCTCCGCGCTGGGGCTCAGCGTGATGGTGGTGCTGCGCACGATGGACACCTGCGCCGCCACGGGGCACGGCTACCGCGGGCGCCCGCCCCACGGCGCCCGGCCCCACGGCGCTGCGAGGTGCCCCCGCAATGCCCTGAGACCCCCCCATGCTGCAATCTCCCCCCACAGTGCCCTGGGACCTACTCCCCATGCTGCAATCTCCCCCTGCAGCGTCCTGGGGACCCCCCCGTGGTGCCCAGGGTCCCCCAGGCCCCCCCTATTTTGCAATCTCCCCCCATGCTGCCTGGGCCCCCCCCATTTTGCAGCCTCCCCCCGCCAGCGCCCACCTTGTCGGGCTGGGAGTCGTTGCGGGGCTGCTGGTAGGTGATGAGGTGGAGGCCGGGCAGGAAATTGGCGGTGCGGCAGTGCTCGAGGGCGGTGACGAAGACGGGCCGCGGCCCCCACCAGCCGTAGGTGCCCGAGATCTGCCCCACGCGGCAGCGGCTCTGCTCTGGGGGGGGCACGGGGGTGAGCGGCCCCCCAGCACGGCCCCCGGTCCCCCGGCGCGGCCCCGCACTCACCCGCCACGGGCATGCAGGTGTCGTTCTGCACGCACCAGCCGAAGGGGCCGGGGGCGCGGGGGGAGCCCGGCGCCGCCCCCCCGAACGCCAGGCACGACTCGCAGTCCACCAGGAGACGGGCCAGGCCCAGGCAGCCGGTGCTGGGGCACTGCGGGGGGGACGACACGTCAGCGGGGCCCCCATGGCCCCCCGGCCCTGGACCTCCCCGAGAGCCCAGGCGTCCGGGCCCCACCCATGGGGAACCCAGCTGTCCTGGCCCCCCATCCTGCCCCCCCATGGGGAACCCAGGCATCCGGGCCCCCCCCATGGGGAACCCAGGCATCCCGCCCCTCCTGGGGGGCCCTGGCGCCTGGGCCCTGGCTGCTGCACTCTCCCCCCGGTGCCCAGGGCCACCCCATATTGCAATCTCCCCCCAGGGAGCCCCAGGACCCCCCCACGCTGCCATCTCCTCCCTGTGCTGCCTGGGGTCCCCCCCTTATTGCCACCTCCCCCCACCCTGCCTGGGGACCCCCCCGGGGGACCCCCCGTTTGCAGTGTCCCCCCCCGGCGGGGCACTCACATTGCTGTGGGGCGCAGGGCTCTGGCAGCCGCCCAGGCACCAGGCGCACTGCGGGTCCTTGGTGCAGGTGCCCTTCTCGGTGTAGAGCGAGCAGTAGTCGAGGTGGTACTGGGGGGGGGGGACAGCGAGGATGGAAGCCCCCGGCTCCGCGGGGGGCCAGGACCCCGCAGCATGGGGCAGGGGGATCAAGAGGCCCCCAGGACCCCATAGCATAGGGGGTCAGGGGACTTGGGAACCCCATGGTCAAGGGCAGAAGGGACTGGGGGCCCCGGGGACCCCATGGATGGGATCTGGAGGTCCTCGGGGTGGGCTGTGGGGCCCCAGATGCCCCAAAGATGGGAGCGGGGACCCCCAGGTGGGCTAGGAACCCTGCGGACCCCACGGATGGGAGCAGGGACCCCACAGATGGGCTGGGGACTCCACGGAGAGGAGCAGGGACCCCCAGGCGGGCTGGGGACCCCATGGATGGGAGCAGGGACCCCCGGGCAGGCTGGGGACCCCAGGGGGGCGGCGGCGGGGCCGGGGTGGGGGACACACTCACGTTCTGGGCTGGCACCTGGAAGACGAAGGCCGGCACCTTGTAGGCGAGGAGGTCGGCGCGGGGGGCCCCGCTGAAGCCGCCAGCCACCAGCAGCACGCTGCCCTGCAGCACCGCAGCCACGTGGGCGTAGCGGCCCTGCCCCGGGGACCCCCGGGACCCCCGCTCTGGGGGCACACGTCAGTGCTGTGGCACCCCCGAAACCCCCCTTCCCCTGTGCCCCACTCCTGGGAGGCCGCGTCAGACCTGCCGTGGGTCCGATGTGCCTGCCAAGGACCCCCAGGCAGGCCCTGGCCCCCCACTCCGGCCCCCCAGCACCCGCCGCCACCCTCCCGGCCATGCCCCCACCGTGGGGCAGCCCCCAGCCCCCTCACCGTGGGGCAGCCCGTGGGCCAGCTCGGCGCTGGGCACCCACTGGTGGCAGCCGAGGTGGTAGAAGAAGATCTCGTCCTCGTAGCACTTCTCCTCGTGGTAGTGGATGTGCACGTTCCCCCCTGCGGGGCCAGGCCAGGGGTCAGCGCCCCCCGCCTCGCCATGGGGCAGGGGGCCCCCATTCACCCTGCACCACCGCGATGGCAAGGGGGGGTCCCTGGGGCTCCCAGGGGTCTCGGGGGTTCCCAGGACCTGACCACGAAGCTCCCATGGTGGGGGGCAGCAGGTCCCTGGGGGTCTCTGGGGTGGTGGGGGGGGGCCCCCAGGGGGTCCCCGCGGGTCCCCACTCACCGTAGACCACCATGTAGTCCCCGATGACGGTGGCGCTGTGGAAGGCGCGCTCCCGGGGGCCCCGCGCGGCGTCCCGGGCCCGCAGCGTGGTCCAGTGGCGCAGGTCCACGTGGAAGAGGTCGGTGGTGTTCACCCGCATGCTGAACCTGCGGCCAGGGGACGCGAGGCGCTGGGCGCGGGCAGGGGACGCGCTGGGTGTGGGCAGGGGACGTGGGGACGCGCTGCACACGGGGATGCAGGGAGCGGATGGGGTGCGGGGATGGGATGGGGCGGGATTGGGCACGGGGACGGGATGGGACATGGAAATGGGACACGGGGACGGGACGTGGAGCAGGGACACCCCGGGGATGGGGCTGTACATGGGACAGGGACATCCAGGGTCCTCCCATGGCCGCAGCCCCCTCCAGGGTCCCCACGGGGCCACCCCATGGCCGCAGCCCCCCCAAGGTCCCCGCAGCCTCACGAGGGTCCCTTGAGGCCACCCCATGGCCACAGCTCCCCCCAGGTCCCCCCCCAATCCCCGTACCGCGCCGTGGAGGGCCGGTGCCCCCCGTAGACCACGAGGGCGCGGGACGGGGCGTGAAAGACCATGGAGTGGCCGGCGGCCGTGGGGGGCTTCCCCCCCCAGGGCACCACCACCTCCCAGCGCCACGTCTCCAGGTCGAAGCGGAAGAGCTGCGAGGAGAAGACGTCCTCCGCCGTGCGGCCTGCGGGCAGAGGGGCTCAGCGGGAGGGACCCCGGCGTCCGGGACCCCCCTAGCCAGGCACCTGGCCCCCCCAGGGCCAGTAGGACCCAGGCGTCTGGGACCCCCATAGCCAGGCACTTGGCTCCCCCAGGGGCAGGAGGGGCCCGGGCATCCGGGACCCCCATAGCCAGGCGCCCGCCCACCCCGTGGACCCCCTCGGCCGGGAGGGGCCCCGGCACCCACCTCCGAAGACGTAGAGCCAGTCGTCGACGACGGCGGCGGCGTGGGCGGCCAGCCCGGGGGGCCGGGCCCCGGCCCCGGTGCCGTTGGGGGGCTCCAGCTCCTGCCAGCGCCCCAGGCGGGGGGCGAAGAGCCAGACGTCGCGGGCCAGCGCCCCGTCCGCCAGCTCCCCGCCGCTGAGCACCAGGGCGTCGCGCCAGCGCACGGCCACGTGCGAGTGCCGCGGCGCCTGCGGGAAGGCGTCAGCACGCGGGCGACCGGGGCCCGAGGGCGCTCCGGGGGCGGGAAGCGGGCACGGGGCGGCGGGGGGGGGATCCCCCGACGGGGAGGCTACGAGGGAAGCGGCTATTTCCAGGGAACGCCTCGGAGGAAAAAGCATCGTCGCAAAGGAAAGAGCATCGCTGTGGGAGAGAGGCTTATGGCGGGCGGTCGGGGTAACTGCAGGGAAAGGAAGTATTTCTGCGGGAACAAAGTTTCCGCAGCAAAAAGAGGTATTTCTAGGGGCATTTCTGGAGAGGAATGGAGAACTGCAATGTAAACAGCATCAGTGGGGGTGGCACTGTAGGAAAAGGGGGTGTTTCCAGGGGTATTTGGGGAAGGAAGGAGTAGCTGCAGGGCAGGGGGTGTTTCTGGGGGTAACTGTAAGGAGACCGATCTGTAAGAGAAAGGAAATCTTTCTGAAGATGCATTTGGGAAAACAGACAGTAAAAAAAAAAAAGCCTTTTTCCGGGGACAGCGGGAAGACGGGGGGGTGTTTGACGGGAGGAGTGGGGGGGGGCCGCCGGGGGGCTCAGCCCCACGTACGCACCGGGGAGGGGCTCAGCTCCAGCCGGGCCCAGAGGTTGGTGGTGAAGTTGTAGACGACGAGGTCGCCCAGCGCCGCGTTGAGGTCCAGCCCTGGGGGAAGGGGCCGTCGGTGCCCTCCCCTGGGGCGGGGGGGACCCACGGCCCCACACGGAGACTCCAGCCCCTGACCCCTTCCCCCTGCAGCCCCCCACGGCTCCATACCCCCCCAGCCCCATGTCTCTCCTGTGGATCCTCACAACCCCATAGCCCTCCTGGGGCCTCCCCAGCCCCAAATCCCCTCTATGCCCCCCCCCAGGCCCCCACAAATCCTGTCTGCGCCCTATAGACCCTACGTCTCCAAATCCTCCCCCATAGCCCTCTATAGTCCCCCACTGCCCCCCACGGCCCCACATCCCCCCACATAACTCTAAAGCCCCCATCACCCCATATCCCCCCCCCATAACCCTCCATAGCCCCTCATGGCCCCGCATCCCCCCAACACAACCCTCTACAGCCTCCCATGGCCCCATATCCTCCCTCCATGTTACCCTCTATAGCCCCCCATTACCCCATCTCCCCCCATAGCCCTCTGCAGCCCCCCCATGGTCCCATATTCCTCCCCATGGCCCCGTACCCCACCGCCCGAGCCCCATATCCCCCCTCAGAGCCCCCCGCGGTCCCCACTCACCCCCGAAGACATAGAGAGCCCCACTGTGGGGCAGGAAGGCGCCGGCGGCGGCGGTGCGGGGGCGGAAGCCGGGGTCCCCGTCGCTGACGTTGTACCAGCGCCCGCCGCCCCGGTTCTCGCCCAGCGCCAGGTCGCAGGCCTGGCCCACGAAGCCGGGCTGGCACTCACAGCGCCCCGTGGCCTGCGGGGACACGGCGGGCACCGTGGGGCACCGAGCCGGGGGGCACGGCCACCCTGCACGGGGACACAAGCTGGGGGGCACGGCAACCCCATCCCCAGCAGGTCTGGGGGTCCCACAGCCCTGTCCCCAGCTGGTCCTGGGGTCCCCAACAGGTTTGGGGTCCCACAGCCTTGATCTCAGTGAGCTTGGGGGTCCCCTAGCCCCATGCCTGGTGAGTTTGGTGGTCACAGAGTCCCATGTATGGTGGGTTTGGGGGTCCCCTAGCCCAATGCCTGGTGGGTTTGGGGGTCCTTGGTAGGTTTGGGGGTCCCACAGCCCCATGCCTGGTGGGTTTGGGGGTCCTTGGTAGGTTTGGGGGTCCCACAGACCCACGTATGGTGGGTTTGGGGGTCCTTGGTAGGTTTGGGGGTCCCACAGCCCCATGTATGGTGGGTTTGGGGGTCCTTGGTAGGTTTGGGGGTCCCACAGACCCACGTATGGTGGGTTTGGGGGTCCTTGGTAGGTTTGGGGGTCCCACAGCCCCACACTTGATGGGTTTGGCAGTCCCTGGTGGGCTTGAGGGCCCCATAGTCCCACACCTGAAGGTCCCAGGCCCATCCCCAGCAGGTCCGTGGCCCCCCCGTCCCATCCCCGGTGGTCCGTGGTCCCCGTCCCTACCTGGCTGCAGGCGCCGTGGGCCTGGCAGTAGGCCGCGCAGAGGGGCTGGGCGCAGGCAGGGCCCCCCCAGCCGGGCTGGCAGGCGCAGTGGCCCTGGGGGTCGCAGGCCCCCCGCCCCGAGCAGCCCCGCGGGCACAGCGAGACGCTGTAGGTCGCGTTGAAGCCCAGCAGGTTGTAGTTGGCATCGCTGAAGAGGTGCAGCAGCATCTGGGGGGGGGGGGGGGGGGGATGCAGCGGCGTCGGGGCGGGCACCCCACAGCCACCCCACGGCTGCCCCACGGCCATGCCGTGGCCTCACCAGCACCCCAGAGCTGCCCCAAGGCCACCCCACAGCTCCCCATGGCCTTGCTGGCACCCCAGAAGCACCGCACAGCCTCACCAGCACCCTGTAGCCACCCCACGACTGCCCCACAGCCTCATCCTCCACCCCACAACTGCCCCTGGACTGACCTGCACCCCCAGCTCCCCCTGCACCCCACAACTGCCCCACGGCTGCAGCTGTACCCCCTGGCTCTCCCTACACCCCACAACTGCCCCACGGCCGCAGCTGTGCCCCCTGGCTCCCCCTGCACCCCACAACCACCCCACAGCCACAGCTGCCCCCCCGGCGCCCCCTGCACCCCCCGGCCCCCGCACCTTGCCCGAGGTGGCCTCGAGGGGGGCGGGCAGGGTGCTGCCGCTGAGGCTGGCGAGCAGGGGGCTGCGGGGGGAGTCCCCATCGTAGACGAAGAGGTAGTCGTAGGTGCACTCCGTGTCCATGAAGGTGAAGGTGAGCAGCACGCGGTGCCGCGGGCTGGGCGCTGCGGGGCCGCGGGGCGTCAGGGGGGACCCATGCCCCCACCCGGCCCCGGGGGGCTGTGGGGACCCAGCTGTGCCCCCTCCCAGGCCACCGGGACACCTTGCCATCCCCCCCAACCTGTGAGGACCGGGGGACAAGGCAGCCCTGGGGTGACCAGGGAGGGACTGGGGGCAATGGGGGGTACTGGGGAGGGCCTTGGGGGGCCCCAGAGGTTCGGGGCGGAGGCTATAGGGGAACTGGTGGGAGTCTGGGGGGAGCTATAGGGGTACTGGGGTGTCTCTAGGGGGGCTATAGGGGAACTGGGGGACCCCAGTGCACCCCAGGGGTACGGGGGTGTCTCTGGGGGGTGCAACAGGGATACTGGGAAGACCATGGGGGAGGCTATAGGGATACTGGGGTGTCTCGGGGGGGCTACAGCGGTACTGGGGGAAGCCAGTGTGCCCCAGGGGTATTGGGGTGACCCTAGGGAATGCAATGAGGGTGCTGGGGGGACCCTGGGGGAGGCTATAGGGGCACTGGCGTGTCTCTGGCAGGGGCTATAGGGGTGCGTGGGGGGCCCAGCGTGCCCCAGGGGTACGGGGGTGTCTCTGGGGGGGCCGCGGGAGCCCCTGGGGGTGCCCCATCCCCGCGTCACCTTCGATGAGCCACTCGCAGTTGCCGTTGACGGAGTAGTTGCCGGGACCATCGCTGACGTAGCCGGCGAGGCCGCGCAGCACCCGCCGCTGCCCCTTGCAGTCGCCGGCGCCGGCCCCGCGCACCCCGCTCAGCGCCAGCGCCAGCGCCAGCAGCGCCCGGGGGCCCCGGGGCGCCGGGGGGGCCGCCATGGCCAGGGGGCTCAGCGCGGGGGCAGCCCCATGCCCGCCTGCGAGGGCGGTGAGGTGAGCGCCAGGCGGCCGTCAGCCCCACGCACACCCCGCGGGGCCCTCCCTGCTAACCCCATAGGGACCCCCATGGGGAGCCCCTGCCCCACAGTGGCCTGCTATCCCCATAGGGACCCCATAAGGATGCCCTGCCCCACAGTGGCCTGCTATCCCCATAGGGACCCCATAAGGATGCCCTGCCCCACAGTGGCCTGCTATCCCCATAGGGACCCCCATAAGGATGCCCTGCCCCACAGTGGCCTGCTATCCCCATAGGGACCCCATAAGGATGCCCTGCCCCACAGTGGCCTGCTATCCCCATAGGGACCCCATAAGGATGCCCTGCCCCACAGTGGCCTGCTATCCCCATAGGGACCCCCATAGGGACTCGCTAATGCCATACAGACTCTGCAGGGACCCCCTGCCCCATACTGAACCCCCTGTCCCAAGGGGACCTGCTCGCCCCATAGGGCACCCCACAGGGGCCTGCTAACCCTATAGGGACACCCTGCAAACCCACTAACCCCATAGGAGCTCCACAGGACCTCCCTGCCCCATGGAGACCCTCTGACCACCCAAGGAACCCCCCCCAGCCCACGGCCCCTCCCTGCAGGGCACTATAGGGCCCATAAGACCCTCTGCGGGGGGCTATAGGCCCCCCCACATCCCCCCCACAGATCTCTAGGGTGTCTACAGCATGCAGGGACCTGTATAGGGGGCCCATAGGGACCTGCAGGCGCCCCCAGACCCCTCCAGAGACCCCGATACGAGCCCATAGGGGCCCACAGGAGGCCTATAGGGTCCATAGGTGCCTGACGGGGTCTGTAGGGGTTGCTCGGAGCCCGGCAGGGACCCAGGCGGGATGAGGGGACTTGAGGGGGGTCCAGGGCCGGCGGGGAGGGATGTGGGGTCCCGCCGGCTGCTGTAGGGCCCCTATGGATCCCCTATAGAGCCCCTATGGGTCCCCTCCCCCCCTCACCCGCTCGCGGCGGCTCCTCAGGGCGGAGGCGGAGTCCCGGAGCAGCGAGACGAGGGGCGAGAGAGGCCGCGCGGGGGGGCGGGGCGAGAGCGGCGCGCTGGAGGAGCGGAGCAGCGAGATGAGGGGCCAGAGCGGCCGCGCAGAGGGAGGGGGGGCGGAGCGAGAGCGGCGCCTTGGAGGAACGGGAGGGCTGGCCGGGCCCGGGGCGGGCTGTGCCGCAGAGACAGAGGCTAGAGCAGAGCCTTCTCGGAGGACCTGGCGCGTCACGGCGGCCGGAGCGGCCCGCGCGGACAACGAGAGCGGGGCTAGCGCGCCCCCAGCGGTGGCGGATCAGCGAGAGGAGGGCGCCGAACGGACCAGTCCGCCGCCGTCGCACCAGCGAGCGGAGCGGCCAGAGCGGCCTGCGCTGGCCACAGAGCTCCAGCGGCGGGGAGGAGCAACTGCAGCCCCTGGCGGCGGACCCGGGCGTCCTGCTGCCACCCCCGTGTGCGGCCCCACGGACCCCCCCGTGTCCCGCCCCCCCCCCCCAGGGACCCCCAGGTCCCAGCCCCCCAACCCCACAGACCCCCCCGGCCTGGCCCCCCACCCCCAAGGGCCCCGGCGTCCGGGTCCTCCTGTGCCATGGACCCCCGGTGCCCCCCCACTCACTCCACAGCCCAATAGAAACACGAGAATCCTCTTTATTTTGGCAAAATCCTTCTCTCCAGAAATGGGGGTCTGGGGGGGGCAGACCTGGCCCCATTGCACCCCAGGGTGGGGGGGGGGGACAAAGGGGGGCAAGAGGGCTGCCCCCCCCCCACATGGGGGGACGGGGCGCCCCACGTTCACCCTGCCTGGGGGTTGGGGGGGGCTGGGACCTTCCTGTGGGGCAGGGATGACCCCAGCGGGGCAGGATTTGGGGTCCCACTAGGCAGGACTTGGGGGTCCTTTGCAGCAGGATTTAGGGTCCCAATGGGGCAGCACTGGAGGTCCCATGGGGCAGGATTTGGGGGGCCCAGTGGGGGAGGACTTGGGGGTCTTTGGGGGCAGGATTCAAGGACCCTGTGGGAACGGACTTGGGGGTCCCTTGGGGTCCCACTGGGGAAGAATTTGGGGGTCCCATAGGGGCAGGATTCGAGGACCCCATGGGAAAGGACTTGGGGTCCCACTGGGGAAGGATTTGGGGGTCCCAATGGGGCAGGATTCAAGGACCCCATGGGAAAGGACTTGGGGCCCCATGGGGAAGGATTTGGGGGTCCCAATGGGGCAGGACTTGGGGGGGTCCCTTGGGGCAGGACTTGAGGTCCCACCAGGGCAGGATCTGGGGTCCCACTGGGGCAGGATTCAAGGACCCCAGGGGACAGGACGTGGCGGCCCCATGGGGCAGGATCCGGGGGCCCCCCAAGGGGGCAGGACTTGGGGGCCCCGTGGGGCAGGGCCCGGGCCCCCCGCGGCCGGGGGGCTACAAGTGCCGGGCCCCCGCCGTGTGCATGCTGAAGTACTCGGTGTAGCCGTTGTGGGCGGCGAGCTGGGGCGCCTGCAGCTGGCAGGGGGGCCGCGGGCCCTCGCCCCCCGGCCCCGCGCCCTTGGGGGGCGCCCGGGGGGGCCCCCCCGGCTCCGCCGTGGTCACCACGCGCCCGGCGGGGGGGCCCCGCTCCGCCGCTGGCGTCTCCTCCACCTGCTTCCGCACCTGCCGGAGGGACACGGAGAGGTGGGCACTGGGGGGTCCTGGGTATGGGGGACTCCCGGCAGCCTGGGGGCAGGGACAGCTATGGGGGGACCCCCTCCAGCTCCGGGGCACGGCTGGTTACGGGGAGACCCCTCCAGCTGCAGGACCCCGAGGTCTTGGAGACCCCTCCGTCCTGGGGCAGGGACAGCTATGGGGGTCTCCACCCAGCTGCAGGACCCCAAGGTCTTGGAGACCCCTCCGTCCTGGGGCAGGGACAGCTATGGGGGTCCCCACCCAGCTGCAGGACCCCAAGGTCTTGGAGACCCCTCTGTCACGGGGCAGGGACAGCTATGGGGGTCCCCATCCAGCTGCAGGACCCCGAGGTCTTGGAGACCCCTCCATCCTGGGGCAGGGACAGCTATGGGGGTCCCCATCCAGCTGCAGGACCCCGAGGTCTTGGAGACCCCTCCATCCTGGGGCAGGGACAGCTATGGGGGTCCCCATCCAGCTGCAGCACCCCAAGGCTGGGCGGACCCCAGGCACCTGCAGGACCCCGAGGTCTTGGAGACCCCTCCATCACGGGGCAGGGACAGCTATGGGGGTCCCCACCCAGCCGCCGCACCCCGAGGTCGGACGTCCCCACCCAGCCGCAGCACCCCGAGGTCTTGGCCACCCCTCCGTCCCGCGGGTCCCCGACTCACGGTGGCGGCGCCGCCGGGGCCCTGGGGGATGGAGAAGAGCTCGGTGAAGTTGGGCACGGAGTCGCTGATGAAGGTGACGTTGCCGTAGACGTGGTGGGGGAACTTGGCGCCCGCCGCCCCCTCCTCCACGATGCCGATCTGCGAGGTCCGCACGTGGTAGGGGAAGTTCTTGTTGGCCGCCGAGGGTCGCGTCATCACCTGGGGCAGGGGGGCACGGCACGTTGGGGCACCCCATGGGTTGCGGCGGGGGTGCGGGGGCTCTGTGGGGCGCGGGGTGCCCCGGGGGGGCTCTGTGGGGCGCAGGGGGGCTCACCAGGAAGACGGCGTGGGCGTAGAGGTGGATTCCCAGCTGGATCCCGTTGACGATCTTCTCCCGCGCCCACTTGGGGATCCCGAAGTTGGCGATCAGCGCCGTCACCGGCACCGCGAAGAACCTGGGGGCCGGGAGCACCCTCGTGTGCGCCCTCGTGCACGTCCTCCTGCACGCCTGCGCCCTCGTGCAAACCCTCCTGCACGCCTGCGCCCTTGTGCAAACCCTCCTGCACGCCTGCGCCCTCGTGCACACCTGCTCCCTCGTGCACGTCCTCCTGCACGCCTGCGCCCTTGTGCAAACCCTCCTGCACGCCTGCGCCCTTGTGCACACCTGCGCCCTCGTGCGTGTCCTCCTGCACGCCTGCGCCCTTGTGCAAACCCTCCTGCACGCCTGCACACCTGGGCCCTCGTGCACACCTGCGCCCTCATGCACACCTGGGCCCTCGTGCACATCCTCCTGCACGCCTGCGCTCTCATGCACACCTGCACCCTCGTGCAAACCCTCCTGCATGCCTGCACCCTCGTGCACGTCCTCCTGCACGCCTGCGCTCTCATGCACACCTGTGCGCCTTGTGCACACCTATGCCCTTGTGCAAGCCCCGTGGAAAGCTGCGCACCCTCCTGCATGCCCTCGTGCAAACCCTGTGCAAGCCCCTGCCCCTTGCACACCTGTTCTGTTGCTCAAGCCCTGTGCAAACCGCAGCCCCGTGCAAACCTGTCCCGTGGTGCAAGTGTGCAAACCGCAGCCCCGTGCAAACCGCAGCCCCGTGCAAACCCCCCCCGCCGCGGCGTGTGCCCCGTGCCCGCCCTCGTGCACTCACCAGAGCGTGTAGGCGGCGAAGAAGGGCACGTAGAAGGGCTGCTTCTCGGGGAACTGCTTGAGGGTGATGAGGATGGCGTAGCAGAACCAGACGTAGGCCAGGAACTGCAGGGCGATGAGCCCGTAGCCGGCCGGCGACTCGTAGGTGTACAGCACCTGCGCGGGGTCGAAGAACTGCCCGGCCGCGGGGGTCAGCGGGGCTGGAGCGGCCCCCCCGGCGTGGTCCCCCCCGGCGCTGGCCCCCCCGGCACCGCTCACCTCGGCCTCGTAGATGAGCAGGACCACGTGGGTGATGGAGTAGAGCGTCATGTAGACCGAGAGCTTCACCGAGCCCGTGTGGCTGATGCGGCCCCTGGGCGAGCGCCGTCAGCGGGGCGCCCCACGGCCTGCCCCACGGCCTGCCCCATGGCCCGCCACCACCCGGGCGGCACCAGGCAGCCTCTGCCCCGGCGCCCCATGGCCGGCCCCAGTGCCCAGAGCTGCCCTGTGGCTGCCCCTTGCGCCCCGTAGCTGCCCCCTGCACCCCATAGCTGCCCCATAGCTGTCCCTTGTGCCCTTATGGTCACCCCATAGCTGTCCCCTGCACCCCTACGGCCACCCCATAGCTGGCCCCTGTGCCCCACAGCCACCCCCTGCAACACAAGGCTGCCCCATAGCCCACCCTATAGCTGTCCCCTGCACCCCACGGCTGCTCCCGCATGCCCAGGGCTGCCCCACAGCCCTTCTCTGCCCCTTTCAGCCCCACATTCCCTCGCCCCACGGTGCCCCACAGGCCCGCGCCCCCCCGCTACCTGGTGACGGTGAAGCCCTTTCCCAGCAGGATCAGCATCAGCAGGAAGATGAGGAAGCTGACGGAGAACAGCAGCTTGGCTGGGGGCGAGAGGGCGGCTGGGCACGGCGCGCGCACGGGCCTCGCATGAGCACGTGCACGAGCATAGCGCCGGGTGTGCAGCGCCGTGCACGGGAGCCGCGCTTGCACGGGGAGCCACGCTTGCACGTGCAGCACCGCGCACAGGAGCCATGCATGCACACGGGGAGCCGCGCGTGCAGCGCC
The DNA here is from genome assembly GCF_036370855.1 of Dromaius novaehollandiae. Lineage (NCBI taxonomy): Eukaryota > Metazoa > Chordata > Aves > Casuariiformes > Dromaiidae > Dromaius > Dromaius novaehollandiae. Next base: position 134,321 of record NC_088137.1, read on the forward strand.
GTGCACGGGAGCCGTGCATGCACACGAGGAGCCACGCGTGCAGCACCGTGCACGGGAGCCATGCTCGCACGTGGTGCATGAGGAGCCGCGCGTGCAGCACCGTGCATGGGAGCCATGCATGCAAACGAGGAGCCACATGTGCAGCGCCGTGCACGAGAGCCGTGCATGCACACGGGGAGCCGCGCGTGCAGCGCCATGCACGGGAGCCACGCTTGCACGCGGTGCACGAGGAGCCATGTGTGCAGTGCCGTGCACGGGAGCCACACTCGCACGCGGTGCATGAGGAGCCGCGCGTGCAGCGCCGTGCACCTACCCAGGATCTTGAGGCTGGCGTTGCCCACGCCGTCACAGGCGTACTGGCCCCAGTAGCCGCAGCAGAGGAGCAGGCTGAGCACTGGGGGCAGAGGGGGGGTGAGCCGGGCGCCCCCCCGGCCCCCCCCGCGCCCCCCGAACCCCGCTCACCCTCCACGCCGCCCGCCGCCATGAACATCTTGTAGGTGGTGTGCAGCAGCTGCCGGCCCTTCAGCAGGTCTGGGGGGGACACGGGGGGGGTGAGCACCGAGAAGCACACCCCCCGCCAGCACTGGGACCCCCCCACCCAGTGCAGCCCCCCCCGGCCCCCACTCACAGCCGAAGTAGCAGGAGACGAGGAAGATGAGGACGAAGATGAGGAGGAAGGTGATGTCTGTCTCCAGGATGCCTGGGGGGGGACACGCAGGAGGGTTGGGGCTCACCCCCCCAGCCCCCTGGCAAGGCGCCCCCCCAAAACACCTATGTGCAGCCCCCTGACCCACAACTGCCCCCTGCACTGCCGCCCCCTCATTTCCACCCCACAATTACCCCCCATTGCAGCCCCCTGACCCACAACTACCCCCTGCACTGCCGCCCCCTCATTTCCACCCCACAATTACCCCCCATTGCAGCCCCCTGACCCACAACTACCCCCTGCACTGCCGCCCCCTCATTTCCATCCCACAATTCCCCCCATTGCAGCCCCCTGACCCACAACTACCCCCTGCACTGCCGCCCCCTCATTTCCACCCCACAATTACCCCCCATTGCAGCCCCTGACCCACAACTACCCCCTGCACTGCCACCCCCTCATTTCCACCCCACAATTCCCCCCATTGCAGCCCCCTGACCCACAACTACCCCCTGCACTGCCGCCCCCTCATTTCCACCCCACAATTACCCCCCATTGCAGCCCCTGACCCACAACTACCCCCTGCACTGCCACCCCCTCATTTCCACCCCACAATTCCCCCCATTGCAGCCCCCGACCCACAACTACCCCCTGCACTGCCACCCCCTCATTTCCACCCCACAATTACCCCCCATTGCAGCCCCTGACCCACAACTACCCCCTGCACTGCCACCCCCTCATTTCCACCCCACAATTACCCCCATTGCAGCCCCCTGACCCACAACTACCCCCTGCACTGCCGCCCCCTCATTTCCACCCCACAATTCCCCCCATTGCAGCCCCTGACCCACAACTACCCCCTGCACTGCCACCCCCTCATTTCCACCCCACAATTCCCCCCATTGCAGCCCCCTGACCCACAACTACCCCCTGCACTGCCGCCCCCTCATTTCCACCCCACAATTACCCCCCATTGCAGCCCCTGACCCACAACTACCCCCTGCACTGCCACCCCCTCATTTCCACCCCACAATTACCCCCATTGCAGCCCCCTGACCCACAACTACCCCCTGCACTGCCGCCCCCTCATTTCCACCCCACAATTACCCCCCATTGCAGCCCCTGACCCACAACTACCCCCTGCACTGCCACCCCCTCATTTCCACCCCACAATTACCCCCATTGCAGCCCCCTGACCCACAACTACCCCCTGCACTGCCGCCCCCTCATTTCCACCCCACAATTACCCCCCATTGCAGCCCCTGACCCACAACTACCCCCTGCACTGCCACCCCCTCATTTCCACCCCACAATTCCCCCCATTGCAGCCCCCTGACCCACAACTACCCCCTGCACTGCCACCCCCTCATTTCCACCCCACAATTACCCCCATTGCAGCCCCCTGACCCACAACTACCCCCTGCACTGCCGCCCCCTCATTTCCACCCCACAATTACCCCCATTGCAGCCCCCTGACCCACAACTACCCCCTGCACTGCCACCCCCTCATTTCCACCCCACAATTACCCCCCATTGCAGCCCCCTGACCCACAACTACCCCCTGCACTGCCGCCCCCTCATTTCCACCCCACAATTACCCCCCATTGCAGCCCCCGACCCACAACTACCCCCTGCACTGCCACCCCCTCATTTCCACCCCACAATTCCCCCCATTGCAGCCCCCGACCCACAACTACCCCCTGCACTGCCGCCCCCTCATTTCCACCCCACCATCCCCCCCGCCCCGGGCTGAGGCCGCACCGAACTCGTCAGCGGAGAAGTGCCGGGTCCAGAAGGATTTCCCGTTCGTGAGCACCATCTCGTACTCCAGCTGCAGCCCGTCGCCCTGCGGGACGGGCCACGACGGGCGTGAGCACAGGGCTGGGGGGACGGCGGGGACGAGGACGATGAGGACGAAGGGACGAGGACGAAGATGAAGATGAGGATGATGAGATGAGGACGAAGCTGGAGATGATGGGATGAGGATGAAGGGATGAAGATGAGGATGAGCAAGAGGAGGATGGGATGAGGACAAGGATGGAGATGATGAGGATGAGGATGGAGATGATGAGGACCAGGATGGAGATGATGAGGACGAGGGGGATGGGATGAAGGGATGAGGGGAATGAAGGGATGAGGAGGATGAAGGGATGAGGGAGAAGATGAAGACAAGGACAAGGAGGATGGGACAAGGACAGGGATGAAGATGAGAGGGATGAAAAGGATGGGGATGAAGATGAAGATGAGGACAAGGAGGACAGGACAAGGATGAGGACGATGAGGATGCTGGGATGAGGATGAAGGGACGGGGAAGGGGATGATGGCGCCGAGGCCGAGGCCGACGCGATGCCGGGCCGGGGGCCACTCACCCCGCACTTGCTGAGGGCCACGTACCACCAGCGCTCCCGCACGGAGCGGAAGCTGCGGCCGCTGGCGCAGCTCAGGTACCGCACCGAGTCCTGCAGCAGCACCTGCACCGGGGAGCCGGGGGGGGACAGGGCCGGTCAGCGCCGCGGCCCCCCCGCGCCCCCGGCCCCCCCGGCCCGGCTCACCTGGCAGCCCGACCAGGCGTACGCCGTGGTCAGGTTGATGACCTGGTTGTTCTCCGGCCGGATCACCGACTCCTTCGCCAGGCAGTCCTGGAGGGGGGGACACGGGGGTGGGCACAGGACCCCCCCGCCCCGGCCGTCCCCGTGCGGCCCCCCCCAAAAGGTGCCGAGACCCTGCACCTCCCCACACGTGCACCAGACCAGTATCACCCCCCCGCTCCCAGTATCACCCCCCCACTCCCAGTATCACCCCCCCACTCCCAGTATCACCCCCCGCTCCCAGTATCACCCCCCACTCCCAGTATGCACCCGGACCACCCAGGCACAGTGTAGAGACCTCCTGCACCCTGAAATGCCCCCCCAGACCCCTAATACACCCCCAGACCCCCTTACACCCCCCAGACCCCCAATACACCCCCCAGACTCCAAAAATCCAAACCTTGCGCATCCCCAATCCACACCCAGACCCCAAGCCAGCCCCATAACCCCCCCCAGACCCCAATAAACCCCCAGACCCCCATAAACCCCAAACCTTGCACATCCCTGATATACCCCCAGCCCCCCATTTTACCCCCAGCCCCCCAATATACCCCAAGAAAGCAACGCACCCCAGGGCCTGCACATCCCCAGTTGACGCTCAGACCCCAAAACAGGCCCTGGACCCTGATGCACCCCCCAGACCCCCAGGATCGGTCCTGCACCCCCAGGATCGGTCCCGCACCCCCAGGATCGGTCCCGCACCCCACCTTGTTGCCCTTTTTGTAGACCGCGGGCCATTGCGAGGGGTCGTCGAAGTAGAGCAGGATGTTTTCGCAGCACTTGGCCTGGGGGGGGCGGATGGGGGGGGATTAGCCGGGCAGAGGGGCCCAGGCGTCCGGGCCGGGGGAGCAGGCCTGGCACTCACCTCCGGGTATCGGAACCGGAAATCCAGGCGCCCGTAGTCGGACAGAAAGCAGAAGCGGGTCAGGAACACCCAGTCCTGGGGGGGGGAGTGGGGGGGTGAGGGGCGGCCGAGACCCCCGGCGGCCGCCGCTGCTCCCACCCACGGACCCAACTGCCTGGGGACCCAGGCGTCCGGGGGCTCCCGCACCACCCGCTGCACCCTGGGGACCTGGGCATCCGGGGGGGGGGTCCCTGCACCCCCCCTGCACCCTGGGGCCCCGGGCAGCCGGCCCCCCCACCCAGCGCGGGGGACCCAGGCGTCCGGGCGGCCGGGTGCCACCCGATCCCGCCGTGGCCATGGCGACGCGGCCTCCTGGCAGGGCCCAGGCCTGGGGCGCCGGGGGGGGGGCCGGGGGGGGGGGACATGGGGGTGCCGGCGGGGGCACCGCCATTCCCGTGACCCTCACATCCCACCGTTGTCATGGCAACGGCCCTGCTCCGGGTTTCCAAGGCAACGGGCTGAGCAGGCCCAGAAGGGAGCTGGGAATGGCGGGGGGGGGGGGACGAGGTTTGGGGGGTTCCCTCTCCTCGACAGCCCCCCCCAGCCCCACATTGCCCCCACAGCCTCCAGGACCCCCAATGCCCCCCACATCCTTTTGGGACACCCCGATGCCCCACATTGGCCCCCCGGATCCCAAACCGGGCTCTGCACCCGAGGAGCCGGGACAGGGAGGGTCCGGCCCCGTTTTGGAGGGTTTCGCCCCAAACGTGCCCTGGGGGTAACGGGACTCCCAGGGCTGGAGATTCCCACCAAGGCTGCCCCCCTCCCAGTCTGCCCAGTGCCCCGCTCCCAGTCCACCCAGTGCCCCCAGCACAGACCCCTTCGGGGCATCCCCCCCAGGCACATGCTGGGATGGGAACTGGGGGGACTGGGGGGACTGGACTGGGGCCAGTTTGGGGGCATGGGGCGCCCGGTGCAAAACGGGGAGCTCTGGGGCAAAGGGGGACACGGGGCAAAACGGGACCTGGAGCTGGGGGGGACGGTGCAAAACGGGGGCACCCGGTGCAAAACGGGGAGCTCCGGGGTAAAGGGGGACCTGCTGCAAAGCAGGAGGGGGGTGGATCCGATGCAAAGCGGGGAGGGGGCCTGGTGCAATGGGGGATCCGGTGCAAAAGGGGGGTCCTGGTGCAACGGGGGCCCCGCTGCAAAGCAGGGAGGGGGGCTCGGTGCAACGGGGGATCCGGTGCAAAGCAGGGAGGGGGCCCGGTGCAACGGGGGCCCCGCTGCAAAGCAGGGAGTGGGGCCCGGTGCAACGGGGGCCTCGGTGCAAAGCGGGGAGGGGGCCCGGTGCAACGGGGGCCTCGGTGCAAAGCGGGGAGGGGGCCCGGTGCAACGGGGGCCTCGGTGCAAAGCGGGGAGGGGGGCCCGGTGCAACGGGGGCCTCGGTGCAAAGCAGGGAGTGGGGCCCGGTGCAACGGGGGCCTCGGTGCAAAGCGGGGAGGGGGGCCCGGTGCAACGGGCGATCTGGTGCAAAGCGGGGAGGGGGCCCGGTGCAACGGGGGCCTCGGTGCAAAGCGGGGAGGGGGGCCCGGTGCAACGGGGGCCTCGGTGCAAAGCGGGGAGGGGGGCCCGGTGCAACGGGGGGCTTGGTGCAAAGCGGGGAGGGGCCCCGGCGCGGCCCGGCTCACCTCCTTGGTGCTGATGTTGCCGCGGACGTACTTGGCCCCGGCGCCGGCGGGCAGGAGCAGCAGCGGGAGCAGCAGCGGGAGCAGCAGCGGGAGCAGCGCGGGGCCCCCCCGGGCCGCCCCCCCGGGCCGCGCCGCCCCCCCGGGCCGCGGCGGCCGCAGCCCCATCGCCGCCCGCGCCCCAACCGGAGCCGCCGCCGCAGCCGGAGCCGCCGTGCGCGCTCCCGGGCGCGGCACCGGCACCGGCACCGGCACCGCCCCCCGGTACCGGCACCGGCACCGGCACCAGCACCGCCCCCGGCGCCGCCCCCTCCGGGACCGCTCCGCCGGCACCGGCGCCAGCACCGGCAGCTGGGACAGGCCGGGGGACCCCACTAGCCCAGCGCCCTCCTCCCAGTATAACCCAGTGCAACCCAGCGCCCTCCTCCCAGTATAGCCCAGTACAACCCACTGTAACCTGGCGCCTCCTCCCAGTATAGCCCAGTGCAACCCGTTGTAACCCAGCGCCCTCCTCCCTGCATAACCCAGTGCAATCCACTGTAACCCGGCACCCTCCTCCCAGTATAACCCAGTGCAATCCACTGCAACCCGGCACCCTCCTCCCAGTATAACCCAGTGCAACCCAGTGCCCTCCTCCCAGTATAACCCAGTGCCACCCAGTGCAACCCAGTGCCCTCCTCCCTGCATAATCCAGTGCAATCCAGCACTCTGCTCCCAGTCTAACCCAGTGCAACCCAGTATAACCCACTGTAACCCAGCGCCCTCCTCCCAGTATAGCCCAGTGCAACCCAGTGCCCTCCTCCCTGCATAACCCAGTGCAACCCAACACTCTACTCCCAGTATAACCCGGTATAACCCAGTGCAACCCAGTGCCCTCCTCCCTGCATAACCCAGTGTAACCCAACACTCTACTCCCAGTATAACCCGGTATAACCCAGTGCAGCCCAGCACCCTCCTCCCAGTATAACCCAGTGCCACCCAGTGCAACCCAGTGCCCTCCTCCCTGCATAATCCAGTGCAATCCAGCACTCTGCTCCCAGTCTAACCCAGTGCAACCCAGTATAACCCACTGTAACCCAGCGCCCTCCTCCCAGTATAGCCCAGTGCAACCCAGTGCCCTCCTCCCTGCATAACCCAGTGCAACCCAACACTCTACTCCCAGTATAACCCGGTATAACCCAGTGCAACCCAGTGCCCTCCTCCCAGTATAACCCAGTGCAATCCACTGCAACCCAGCACCCTCCTCCCAGTATAACCCAGTGCAACCCAGCACCCTCCTCCCAGTATAACCCAGTGCAACCCAGTGCCCTCCTCCCTGCATAATCCAGTCCCGACCCGGGGCTGGTGTCCTGGCACGGGGCAGGCTGGGGCGGCCCGTGCCCCCCTCCGCCAGCCGTTCCCGCCAGCAGCGGAATCAAAACCGGGGGGGAAAGTCCTGTGGGAGGCGGAGGGGAAGTGAAAGCAGCACGTGGGGCCCGGGGGGCCGCAGGCCGGGACCCTCCGGTGGGCGCTGCCGATGCCGGGGCGTCCCAGCGCCCGTCCTCGCCGCCTGGCATCTCCTGGGCCGCGTCCCGCCGCCCCTCAGCACGACTGCCCGGGATCCCGGCCCGCGTGGCCCCCCGAGCCCCCGGTGCCCGGGCTCCATGCCCAGCACCCGAGACGCCACGTGGCAGACAGCTGCAACGGAAAGCGATACCCAGAGCTTCCCTTTTCCACCCTCCAAAGACCAGACGACCCCAGGGAGAGAGGCAGAGAGCCTCCAGCGCCCGGCCGGCGAGGTAGGCACCGCTCAGCCCTCCGCTCCCGCACGCCGGCGTCCGGGGCCCCAAGCCTGCGCGGGACCCCAGTGTCCCCTTCCCCAGCTTGGGACCCAGGTGTCCAGGGCCCCAAGCCTGCGCGGGACCCAGGCGTCCCCATCCTTCTCCCCATCCCTGGCTCGGGAACCCGCCATCCCCATCCTTCTCTCCCCATCCCCAGCAGCCCGGCGTCCCCATCCCTCTCCCCATCCCCAGCTCGGGACCCCGGCGTCCCCAACCCTCTCCCCATCCCCAGCTGGGGACCCCGGCGTCCCCATCCCTCTCCCCATCCCCAGCTCGGGACCCCGGCGTCCCCAACCCTCTCCCCATCCCCAGCAGCCCGGCGTCCCCGTCCCTCTCCCCATCCCCAGCTGGGGACCCCGGCATCCCCAACCCTCTCCCCATCCCCAGCTGGGGACCCCGGCGTCCCCGTCCCTCTCCCCATCCCCAGCTGGGGACCCCGACGTCCCCGTCCCTCTCCCCATCCCCAGCTGGGGACCCCGGCGTCCCCGTCCCTCTCCCCATCCCCAGCTCGGGACCCCGGCGTCCGTCCGTCCCTCTCCCCATCCCCAGCTGGGGACCCCGGCGTCCCCGTCCCTCTCCCCATCCCCAGCTCGGGACCCCGGCATCCCCAACCCTCTCCCCATCCCCAGCAGCCCGGCGTCCCCGTCCCTCTCCCCATCCCCAGCTGGGGACCCCGGCATCCCCAACCCTCTCCCCATCCCCAGCTCGGGACCCCGGCGTCCCCGTCCCTCTCCCCATCCCCAGCTGGGGACCCCGACGTCCCCGTCCCTCTCCCCATCCCCAGCTCGGGACCCCGGCGTCTGGGTCCCCCGGCCCCCGCCCCGCCTGCCCAGGGCCCCGGCGTCCCCCGCCCGGCTCGGGACCCCGGCGTCCGTCCGCGCCGCGGGGCGCCAGGGCCGGGGCAGACCCGTCGCTGCCAGGCGCAGGGCAGGATGCGGCCCCTCCTGGTGCTGTGGGTCTCGGCGCTGCTGGGCGCGCCGGGGGGCTCGGCCTACGGCTTCCGCAACTGCATCCAGGCGGCGCGGGACGCCGGCAGCTTCCGCTGCATCCAGCGCTTCCTGCGGGACATCGGCAGCGCCGTGGGCGACCTGCCGCCCGCCGCCACGGCGCTCAACGTCTCGCACAACGCCATCCGCCGCCTGCCGCCCCGCGCCCTGGCCCACCTGCCCCGGCTGCGCCGCCTCGACCTGGCCTTCAACCAGCTGCAGGCGGTGGAGCGGGGGGCCTTCGCGGGCCTGGGGGCCCTGGCCGCGCTCGACCTCTCCCACAACCGCCTGGCCGGCCTGGCCGCGGGCGCCTTCCAGGGGCTCGGCAACCTCTCCAGCCTGCTGCTGCACCACAACCTGCTGCGCGCCCTGGACGCCGGCGCCTTCCTGCCGCTGCTCGGCCTGCGCTCCCTGGTGCTCCGCGACAACCGCCTGCGGAGCTTCCGCGAGCTGGCCGGCAGCGTGCGGGGCCTGCGGCGGCTCCGGGACCTGGACGCCTGCGGGAACGGCCTGACGTGGCTGGGGCCCGCCGGGGCCCGCCTGCCCCCGTCCCTGCTCGTCCTGCGCCTCTGCAACAACTCGCTGGCGGGCGTCGGCGGCGCCAGCCCCGACCTGCTGCGCCACGTCAGGGTGCTGGACCTCTCCTACAACAACATCTCCGACGCCGCGTCCTTCGCCCAGCTGCGCCTGCGCAACGTCAGCCGGCTCCGGCTGCTGGGCAACCCGCTGGACGTCTTCCGCGTGCTGAACGTCTCCGACGTGAGGCCCCGCAGCGTGGACTACTCCGGCCTGGCGCTGGGCACCGAGGGCGTGAGCCGGCTGTGCCGGCGCCTGCGGGGCGCGGGGCTGCGGCAGCTGCAGCTGCACCGCAACGGCATCCGGGCCCTGGCGGAGGGCGCCCTCGCCCTGTGCCCGCCCGTCGGCAGCCTGGACCTCTCGTGGAACGAGCTGCGCTCGGTGGGCTGCGTGGCGGAGCTGCTGAGCCGGGGGCAGCGGCAGGGGCTGCGGAGCTTGGCGGTGGAGCACAACCTCCTGAAGCGCCTGCCGACCTGCGAGGCGGGCGCGCTGCTGCCCCGCCTCTACAACATCTCCTTCCGCTTCAACCGCATCCTCGTCGTCAGCCGCCGCGCCTTCGGCTACGCGCCCGGCCTCCGCGTCCTGCACCTCAACATCAACGGCATCGCCGACCTGCAGAAGGACGCGCTGCAGGGGCTGCGCAACCTCACCGAGCTGCGGCTCGACAACAACCTGCTCACCGACCTCTACCAGGCCGGCTTCGCCGACCTGGGCCGCCTCCAGACGCTCAACCTCCGCAACAACCACGTCTCCGTCCTCTTCCCCGACGTCTTCGGCAACCTGAGCCAGCTGCAGACGCTGGACCTGGGGGGGAACAACATCCGGCACCTGACGGGCGCGTCCTTCCGGGGGCTGCGCAGCCTCCGGAAGCTCTACCTGGACGGCAACCGCCTCCAGGAGATCAGCAGCGACATCTTCCACCCGGTGCAGGCCACGCTGGAGGTGCTGGACCTCAGGGGCAACAGGCTGCAGTACATCACGAAGCAGCAGAGCCAGCAGCCCCCCTTCATGTACCTGCACCGGCTCTACGACCTCAAGCTGCAGGCCCAGCAGCCCTACGGCCTCAAAATCATCCCCCACAGGTTCTTCCAGGGCCTCACCGCCCTGCGCTCCCTCTTCCTGTCGCAGAACAAGCTGCTCTTCATCCCCTCCGACGTCTTCGACGACCTGGCCCAGCTGCGGTACCTGACGCTGGCGGACAGCAGCAACGGGATGCAGGACCTGCCGCCCGGCATCTTCAAGAACCTCACCCGCCTGGAGTCCCTGGACCTGGAGAACGTGGGGCTCCACTCCCTGACCCTGGAGGTCTTCGGCAACCTCAGCCGCCTGCAGTCGCTGCGGCTGGCCAAGAACGAGCTGCAGACGGTCAACCAGAGCGTGGCCCAGCGCCTGGGCGCCCTGCGCTACCTGGACCTGCGCAAGTGCCCGCTGAGCTGCACCTGCGAGAACACCTGGTTCCAGACGTGGCTCAACAACAGCCGGGTGCAGGTGGTGTACCTCTACAACTACACCTGCGACTCGCGGCAGCAGCCGGCCTACGTGTACAGCTTCGACACGCACGTCTGCTTCCTGGACGTGGGGCTCTACCTCTTCTCGGGCACGGCGCCGGCGCTGCTGCTGCTCATGGTGCTGCCGCTGCTCTACCACCGGGCCTACTGGCGCCTCAAGTACCACTTCTACATCCTGCGCTGCTGGGTGAACGAGCGCTGGCGGCGGCGGGAGGAGGAGCGGTACCGCTACGACAGCTTCATCTCCTACAACTCGGCCGACGAGGGCTGGGTGCTGCGGGAGCTGGTGCCCAACCTGGAGCGGGGCAGCGGCCGGGGCTCCTTCCGCCTCTGCCTGCACCACCGCGACTTCAGGCCCGGCAGGAGCATCATCGACAACATCGTCGACAGCATCTACAACAGCCGCAAGACCATCTGCGTCATCAGCCGCAGCTACCTGCAGAGCGAGTGGTGCTCCCTGGAGATCCAGCTGGCCAGCTACCGCCTCTTCGACGAGCTCAAGGACGTGCTGGTGCTGGTCTTCCTGGAGGCCATCCCCAACGCCGAGCTCTCCGCCTACCACCGCATGCGGAAGGTGATGCTGAAGAAGACCTACCTCAGCTGGCCTCCGGAGCCCGAGGCCCAGAGGCTCTTTTGGACGAAGCTTAAAAAGGCCCTGAAGAGCAACTACGTGGAGGAAGAGGAGGGAGACTTTGGGGAGGAAGACAAGCTGCTGTAGGCGGTGGAGGCAGCCCAAAGCCTTCCTCCTCCTCGCTTTGCAGCCTCTGTGCCCCCGGAAAGCATCCGGCTCCCGCGCTGGGGGTTCGGAGGCGGCTGGGCGGACGTGCTGAGGAAGGGAGCGGGACGCCACGGGCCGGGTGGTGCTGGCCGCTGCCGCGCCACGCTTCAGCGTTCCCGGGGATCCCGCGGACCTTAAGGACGGCGGCGGAGCTGCGGCTGGGCCCGGGCAAGGCTGGGGAGCTGCCGGGGTGCGGGGCCGCCCGGATAATTCCCGCTGCCCGGAGGAGGCAGCTGGCGCAGCCGGGCTCACGTGCCGACCCGGCGTGCGGGCCAGCGACATCCCCATGCAAAGCCGCCAGGCCAGCGGGCGCTGGGGGGGACAGCACAGATCCCGACGCGCGCGCGGCCCCGCGGCGTCGGGAACCCGCTCGGGAGCTGCCCTCCGGGACGCGGCACCGCGGTGAGGGAGGGGAGACGGCGCGGGGCTGGGGAGCAGCGGGCAGGAAGGGTCACGACGCCACGTCGGGAGAAACAGCCTTTATTGAGCGCGCGGCGGCCGGAGAGGGGGGAGGCTCCGGGCAAAGCGCCCAGCACGGCGCCGCCGGCCCGCGCCACAATAAAGCACGGGCTTCTGCAGGTTCTCGCCTCCCGCGCCTTTCGCCGCGGCGGGTCTCAGTACAGCTTCATGCGGGGGAAGACCCAGGCCTCGGGGCTGGAGCAATCCCAGAGGCACCCGAGCGCCGGGGAAGGCGGGGAGCAGCCGGGCTCCAGGGCCGCCGAGGGGGGGAAGAAGGAGACGGGCAGGTGCCGGAGCGCGCGGAGCCACTCAGCGTCCTCGGGGCTCCCGCCGGGCCCCGCTTCGGGCAGCTCCCAGGCTTCGCGGCCCCACGGCTGGCGGCTCTCCGGGCTGTCCTGGCGCTCCCAGCAGCAGGCTCCGGGCTCGGCGGGCGCCGGCAGCCTCCCGCGGCCCGGCTCGCGCGTCCCCCAGCTGGACGCGAACTCCGCGAGGGGACGGTCCGGCCACGGCCGGCGGGAGCCGTGCCGAGGGCAGAGCTCCGGGGAGGCGGGCCGGCGCGCGGAGCGGGGCCAGCCCGGCGCGCGGGGGAGCCGGCGCCCGGCGCGCTCGAAGGCCCCGGGGCTCCAGGCGCTTCCGAGGACGTCGGCCGAGGTGTGCGCGGGGCCGGCTCCCCAGTCCAGGCGCTGGGAAGCGCACGGCTCTGCAGCAGGACGCCAGCTCAACCCGTACTGCCGCGGCACGGCCAAGGGGAGGCCGCACGGGCTCGTGCTGTCCAGGCCCAGATCGCCCGTCGCGAGAGGCGGCCCGCGGCTCCAGCTGCATCCCTCCGCAGCGTCCTCGCCAAAGTCCACGAGGGCTTTCTCCGGCCTGCTCCTGGACCCCCAAGCAGGCTCCGAGGAGGCCCCGCAGCACGGAGCGGCTCCGGGCGCAGCCCCGCACAGGAGGCCTGGCCCCTCCAGCGGGGAGAAGCGGGCAGGGGGGGAGCCAGGCAGGAGCTCGCCGCGGGGCAGAGCTCCGGCGCGCCGGCCAAACGCCTCCCGCCCTGCCGGGGATTCCTGGCAGGCTGCTCTCCTCTCTCCGCGGACGCAGAAGAGCGCGGCAGGGCTCTCCGGGCACACGCCTCCCGCCTCCTCGTTCCCCAGCGTCCAGCAGAAATGGCTCTGTGCGGACACGAAGGATAAATAAACCCCAGTGAGGCCGGACCGGCCGCCTGCATCGCCGGCCCCCAACCACGGACAGAGTCACCGCTGCTTTCCCACCTCCCTCCCTCTTCCCTCTGCGGCTGGACGGCGCGAGACCTTCCCGCTCCCGGGCAGGGGAGGCTTCCCGGGGAGGAGGGCACTCACCGGCGGGGGGCTGGGGGTGCAGCCGCAGGCGGACGGCAGGCCCCCGCTCCTCCTCCACTGCCCAGCAGCGTCGGCCTCGAAGTTCCCCACGGGGAAGAGCGGCTCCTCTTCCGGGGTGCCGGGGCTCCCGAGACCTGCAAGGGAGAGAAAACGGGGCCGTGAGCGAAGCCCGAACGCGCCTCGGCCGGGAACTCCCCCGCAATGGGCCCGGACGCGGGGGCCCGCGCGGGGAAAGAGGGACCCGGCTCCGGGAGGAACACCCCAGGGCAGGCCCCGCACCCCTGCCCCGCTCCCGGCACCCCGCCGGGCGCCCTGACCTGGCGGAGCAGCGTCGGCCGCCCGGGTCCTGTGCGCCAGCAGCGCGGAGAGGTCGGGGTAGGCGCGGTGCCTGTGCAGCAGGACGGCGAGGATGGCCCGCCGCCGCTCGCCGGCCAGGTCGCGCCCCGGAAACGCCAGCGTGCGGCCGAGCAGCGCTCGGAGCTGGCACGCTATCTCCCTCCAGGGCGGGCCGGCCGCCCCGCGCCCCGGCCCCGGCCCCGGCTCCGGCCCCGGCGGGGGCACGTTCTCCTGGTCGCTCAGGGGCGTCGGCGTTTCGGCTCGGCTCCCGCCGGGCTCGGGGCGACCCGGCTCCGGTGCCGCGGCAGCAGGAGCGGCGGGCCGAGGCCCCCCGCTCCCGGGCTCCGTCGCAGCGTCGCAGGCGAGGCGTCGCGGCGAGGGCTCCGCAGCAGGGCTGGGGGCGGCCGGGGTGCCGGCCCGCGGGCGCGTCTCCGTCCCGGCGCCCTGCCTGCCGGGGCTCGCCGGGGCGGCCTCCGGCCCGCGGCGGGGGCTCAGCAGCCTCTCGATGTCGACGGACTTCACCTCCCGGTTGAACATGCCCAGGTGCTGGCTGAGGCGGCGCTGGGTGATGACGACGGGCCGGGGGGCCGACACGGGGCTGCAGAGGGGCCGGCCGGCGCGGCGGCAGCCCCACGGAGGCGGCGGCACCCCGGGGGGGGGCCCGGGCTCCGGCCACCGGGCTCCGGCCGCCCTCCGGCCGAACTTGGCGGAGTCGCGCTCCCGCCTGGTCCTGCGGCGCTTGACGCGGCCCTCGGCTCTGTGCCGCCAGCGGTCCATGCCGCCGGCGCCCCTGCGAGACGTCAGCCAGCGCGCGGGTCGGCGAGGGGACCGGAGCGGCCTCCGCGGGCGCGAGCAGCTGTTGGGGGCCGCTCGGCCCGGTCATCAGCCCTCCCAGCCCTGGGGGACCCCAGCGACCCTTCCCCGAATGCCGCTGCCACTGCACCCCCGGCCCCTGCCCACCACAACCCCTTCCCGCAGAGCTCTCCGCTCCCCCAAACCCTCCTGCCCTCCAAACCCCTCTCCCCGTTTACCCCTTCCCCCGGAGCCGCCGATGTCCCTTTTCTCGCGGAATTCGCAGGGAAAAGGCAGCCGCCAGGAAGGAGGTCCCTGTGCGCTCGCTTGCGGAGAGATCAGGCACCAGGAGACACCTGTTTCTTGGAAATATAAGAGAAAATGTGTTAATGGCACCGTCTCAATAGCTCTCCCCGAAAGACCACTGATCCCTAGAGACCCCCAATATCCCTAGGGAACCCCAGACCCCCCCTGCACCCCTAATGTCCCCAGGGACCCCCGTTGCCCCCCAACTCCCCCAGTGTCCCCAGGGGCCCCCACTGCCCCCCAACTCCCTCCGTGTCCCCAGGGACCCCCATTCCCCCCCCCCCAACTCCCCCAGTGTCCCTATGGCCCCAGGGGCCCCCACTGCCCCCCAACTCCCTCAATGTCCCTATGGCCCCCCAGGGGCCCCCATTGCCCCACAACTCCCCCAATGTCCCCAGGGGCCCCCATTGCCCCACAACTCCCTCAGTGTCCCCAGGGGCCCCCAGGGGCCCCCACTGCCCCCCAACTCCCTCAATGTCCCTAGGGGCCCCCATTCCCCCCCCAACTCCCCCAGTGTCCCTATAGCCCCCAGGGACCCCCATTGCCCCACAACTCCCTCAGTGTCCCCAGGGGCCCCCATTCCCCCCCCCAACTTCCCCAGTGGCCCCAGTGGCCCCCAGGGACCCCCATTGCCCCCCCCGCCCACCTCCGCCCGCGGCCAACGGCCCGCGAGGCCCCGCCCCTCCCCGCGCGGTGGGCGTGGCCTGCCCCGGCGCGCGCCACAGCGGCCCCTCGCGCCGCGGCCGTTAAACAGCAGCCGCCGGCGGCGCGAGCCCGGCGGGCGGGGGCGTTTGTCTTTCCCGCGCTGCCCGCCGATTGGCCCGCGGCCTGCGGGCGCCCGCGCGGATTGGCTGGGAGACCTTTTTGGGCGGGGGAAGGAGGAGCGGGCGTCGCAGCTCTGAGGTGAGCGGTCGCGTCGGGCTTGGGCTGAGGGAGCTTCGGGGAGCCCCGGCACCGAGGGGGCCGCGACCCTGCCGAGCCCCAGGCCTAGGAGGGCTGGCACTGAGGGGGCCGCGACCCCGCCGAGCCCCGGGCCCAGGAGGGCCGGCACCCCGGGAGCCTGGCACCGAGGGGGCTGCGACCTGCCGAGCCCCGGGCCCAGGAGGGCCGGCACCCTGGGAGCCCGGCACCGAGGGGGCTGCGACCCTGCCGAGCCCTGGGATTGAGGAGACCCTCCCAGCAGAGAGGGCGGCCACCCCACGCGGGAGAGGGTGCCCACTGCACCAGCCCCACAGCTGAGGGGAGGCACTGCATTCCTCCGGTCCTCTGGTAAATGCCTGGCTATGTATCTCTGGGGTGTCGGTTTGGCTCGCAGTACCGTCAGTGCTAGCCCTGGGGAAGGAAGATCTCCAGCATGGAGCTGGAAGTGAGGAAGGGGAGGATCCCGAGGCGAGGAGCTGTGATGGGAGTGAGCGGAGCTCTCTCTTTAGAAGAGGAGAGCAAGGCCCACTTTGTCTGTTTTGCTCCCCAGTTAGGTGGAAGGCCAGCCTGAGGAAACGTCCATCTACTTTCTTCAAAGACAGCAGGCAGAGATGGTAGCCTTGAAGAAAATGAAGTGAAACCATGGCTTCACAAGTGAACCAGGTGAAGAGGGCAGGTGGAGAGGAGACCAGTGACACGCAGACGGCATGCCATCTGGCAGAAGCAGGCAGAGCCGAGGCATTTCGCTTTTGCCTCCCCGAAGCTTCCACTTTCTGTTTGGGTGGGGGACGCTTGCCAGAAGGGTAGAGTTTGCACCTCTGGGTGAGAGAGGCCCGGCTCTCCGTGCCCTGGGATGTGGCCCGCCCTCGCGGTGGCATGCATCTGTCCAGGTATTGTGGTGGCGAGCCTTCCAGGCCCTTCGGGTGCCACCCTGCCGGGGTGAAGTCCCACAGCCAGGACAGCAAAGCCCCCAGGGTTCCCGTCTGGGAGGCAGTTTCCCTGTGACAGGGTTTGGGAAGAGCTCGTGTTCCGAAAGCTGCTTCTTAGCTCTTCCTCTCCCAAAGCCTGTGTTTACGTGTTGCGGCTGGCAAGCCCAGAAGCCCAAGCAGCTGGTGTAGGAAAGGGGGGTGGTTTTGCTCTGAGGCACACGCACATCCTTTCTTGGCCATGATAAGGCAGGAAGTACGCAGTGTGCATGAAGAACTTGCAAGGGTTTGAACCATGCTGTGACACTTGTTTTACCACAAGAGTTTGCGCTTTCAGCCAGTTCGTACCGCTTTGAAGCCAAAGGCGGCAATCTGCTAGTGCCCTCTCCGGGAACACCTTAAAATAACATAATGGGCAGCACAGAGCTATTTCTTACGCAGCCACATGTGAGCTCCCTAACGTCTCCCGCCCGAGCAGGGCTGCCTTTCCCTGCGACTCCTGAGCCCGTTTGTGCTGTGCCTTAAATAGCGATGCAGCGCGGCTAAACCGGTTCATCTGTAGCGTCTGCGTGAGCCGCCTGCCCCGCGCCGGTCCCCCGCGGGCGCGTGCAAAGCCCTCCCCGTCCCCGACGCCTGGGAGCCTGCCACAGCCGCCGAAAGCGTGCAGGGGCTGGCAGCCCCCGGCGCGGTGAGACTAATCATTTCAGCACTCTTTTGTCTTGACACATTTGGGAACACATTCATCTTTCTTACAGCTGCAGTCAAAACCTCGAGGCCACAATATAAATCCACGGCTCTGAAAAAGTGGAAGGAGAGAGGGCAAAACATCACACAGGTAAGAATACTTGATACGTTTTATTCTTTTTTTTGTTTGTTTGTCTGCTAACAAATCTGACTTCTGAGGTGAAACACTATTGACTAAGCAGTGTCTCAACATGAGTAGCCCACTTTGTGATCTAGTCGGGGCCCAAATTGCTAGCGACGCTCATAAAGTGCTTGTAATTATATAACAATTAACATATCGGTAGAATAATTAAAGCCAGAATCCTCACCCACTGATTCAAACAAAAGTCTTTGCTAGCAGTAAAACAGATATAAAATACTTAAAGGGCACAGGGAGAAGAAATTATATACAAAGCCTAGAAACGCTGAAACCTGACAAAATCATTAATATCTCTGGTTTCTTGGCCGCAGCGTGGGGAGGAACAATCCCCTTCCCGCCAGTTCCTGACGGTGGTGAACTGGAGGGCTGAGAGGTCTAACAGGGGCAGCCGCAAGCTGCCTGTGTTGGATGCTCCCTCTGCTGGCTGCCAGAGCGGCTTGCCTTGGCAAAGGCATGGGAAATTCTAGTCTGAAATAGACTTCTCCTCCTCCCCACAGAAGGGAAAAACTCCTGTAGCCGTTTGCACAACGATTTGGAAACATTGACAGCTCAGTTTGTTAAATCAGAAATGTTCTGGAAAAATTCTGCAGCAAATTTATTGTTTCGTTAGAAAACAACACTTTCACATACAAAGTAGTTTGCTTTTTTAAAAAAAAAAAAACTTTTACGGCAGAAGGAAGCTACAGAGGCTCCCGCTGAGAAGGAGGGTTCCCAGCACACAGCAGATCCTGAGAAAACAGATGAAACTGCCCCAGGGACACGGCGGAGCCTGACCCCGACGTCAGCGGCCTTCGGGTGAGCTGGTGCGTGCAGGGCTCTCGTCCCGTCCGCGCAGTCGCGGGAGCCGCCAGCCTGCGTGTTCAGGGGGCCGGGCCGGGCCGCCGGTGGGTCCCCCCGAGGTTAACCGTGCGCCCGAGCGACCGCGAGCCGCTTCGGGGGGCGAGCTCTGCCGCTGGCGCCGGCTCCTGTCGCTTGAGGAAGTGTAAACCACGCTCCCCGCCGCCTCCCTCTCCCCGTACCTGCCCGCAGCTCGGCTTCCTGCCGCTGCAGCGCTCGGGCAGAGATGACAAAAGAAACGTCCTTGCCGCCCCCCCGGCCCGCGGAGCCCTCCGTAGCCTGGCCGCGGTCCAGCGCGGCCGCAGCCGCAGCCTGACGTCTCATTCCCCCTGTGCCGGCTCCCGCGTTCCCGCGCGGCAGCTTGTCGGAGGCCGTCGGCACGGAGCCGAGCCGAGGCTGAGCCAGACGCAAATGCGAGGGGACAGTGTCGCTGCTCAGTCAATTATGCTCAGAAGGTATCAGCATCAGGAGGAGGCTGCTGCGGTGCTCCAAGACAGGGCGCAGCGGCTCATCTTTCTCTGCGCGTCCGTCGGAGCCCTGGGTTCTTATTTACTCTGCGGCTGCAGAGAATTAGGCCCCGATATGTCACTGCCCATTTATTTCTGTGGCTCTGCTGCGGCAGCAGCTGAGCAGCCCTGCATAGTGCGTGCTCTAGACGCGCCCAGGGAGCCCTTCCCGAGGCCACCGGACACGGCACCCACGTTAACGTGCACGGCTTATGAAAGAGGAAAGCGTACGTCAAAATCGATAAGCCACGGGGTGACAATTGCTTATGTAAGCGATAGTTTCCCAGGGCTTTTTGTCCTCCCCCGATGTGGCCCCGACACCCCCGAGCACCGAAGGACGCCGCAGCGTTGCTCTCCCTGCACCTCCTTGCCCTGGCGCGGGCGTCGCGGGGGGAGGCGTCGCAGCGTGGGGCCAGACGGCAGGTTTCTCTCCCCGTCAAAGCCCCGCTCCTCCCTTCCCCTTCCAGCCCGCCGCGCTGCCTTTCCGCATCAGCAAACGCTCGGTCCGCGGCCCCCGGGCTCAGCGAGGACCCGGCGCAGGGGGAAGCGCAGCGGGAGGCGAATCCGGGCTGCCCGGCACCCCCGGGCTGGGCTGGGGGCCGGGAAGGGGGCCGCCGCCTGGCCCGGGGCAGTTTGGGGCGCGCGAAGGGGGGCGGCCGGGAGGACGGGGCAGCGCGAGGAGCCCCCCCGGCTCCGCTTTCTGCGGCGGCGCTGCCTTCGGCGGCCGCAGAGGCCCGACAGGAAGCAGAGGAAGTTTCGTGCTCTTCGGCGCTCTCCGCTCCGTGTTTATCTTCATAACAAATGTTTTATTAATATCCCCACGTTGCCGTTTCTCCCGGCGCGTCTGGAAGACGGTGGCGGGAGGGGCGGGGTGGCGGGCTCGCCCGGCGAGGTGCGCCGGATCCTGGAAGGCGCTGGGGAGGCCGCGGCGCTCGTCCCGGGGGGGCGGGGGGGCATTGCGCCCTAACGCAGGGGGCTCAGCCGTGGGGAGCCTTGTCCTAGCGCCGGGTGCGGGATCGCGGCCCCGGCTAGTCCCTGGCGCCCCTTTCGCTGCTGGTTTTCATCCCGGGGCGCGTTTCGGGGCACGAAAACGCGGGAGCGGCTGGCGCAGGCCTGCTCCCTCCGGCCTTTTACCCTCGGGCGCGGAAGCGCGAGCCGAGGAAGTTCCCTTGCTTCGCGAGGATGCCCTTCGCTAAAGCTCCTGCCGGTTTTGGCTCCCCGCGAAGCTATCCCGGTTTCCCACGGATTCACGGGACGGGGTCATCCCCGCGGACGCTTCCAGCCGGGGCCTAAAATAGCCGCCGCCTTCGGCGGGGTGGGAAGAGGGGCGGCGGGGGCCGGCGGCGCTCGCGGGGGAGCCCGGCGCGGCCGGCGGGTGCTGATCCTGCTCTCCCGCGCAGGGCGCTTCGCCGGCACGGCCCGCGGGATCGGGGATCGGGATCCCGGCGGACGGGAGGCAGCAGCGGGAGCGGCGCGCCGCCACCGGTGAGTCCCTGCTCCGGGGAGACGGAGGGGCAGCGCCCGCCCGGGCGGCTGGGGCGGGAGACGGACGAGCTTCGCTTTCCTCCTTTACCGCCGGCGCGGCAGGGGGAGGAGGAGGGTCATGGAAACTCCCGCCGCGGCCCGCGGGCGCTTCCAACCTGGAAAGTCTGAGCAGCGCCGGCTCGGCAGGGCTGCGGTCGGCGCGGGCCCGGCGCGGCCGCCAGCACAGAGCGGCTCTGTTCCCGCGAGCCTCGCGCGGCCCCGCCGCACGGCACGGACCCCCGGACCCTGTCAGCAGCTCGTTAGCTTTATTACTGCTCGTGGAGCACCCGGGGCGGGAGGTCGGCGCGCAGGGCGGGGCAGGGCAGCGCCGAGGGATCCCGCGGTTAAACAGCGAAGCGAAGCCGTGGGGGGCTCGAGCCGAAGGGGGACGGTAACGGGCGGTCCGGCGCCCCATTCCCGCTGCGCGCGGGCAGCCGGAGGGCGCGGAGAGCCGGGGGGCTGCAGGCGGGACGGGGCCGCGCGGCCCCTCACGGCTTCTCCAGCTGCGCGTCGCCCCCGCAGAGGCTGCCCACGTCCTGGTAGGTGGGCTGCAGCCCGCGGGAGATGTCCTCGTACATGGAGCACTCGTCCAGGTTCAGCCCCTGCGGAGGCAAAGGGACGGAGGGGTCGCGGGGGCCGCGCCGTGGGGCTGGCGGCGCCGTGGGGCTGGCGGCGGGGCGCAGTGCCCCCGGCTCACCTCGTACAGGTTCTCCTCCTCGTACGCGCTCTTCTTGATCTGCAGCAGCCGCTCGTTAGCCCATCGCTTCTGCGGCGGCAGCCCAAAGGGGCAGAGCTCAGGACGGGGCCCGGCCGGCCCCCGGCCCTCCACCACGCGCGCTCGGGGGGGGGGGGGCTGTGGGGCTCACCCTAAAGAGGAGGAAGAGGCCGGGTCCCACGGCGCAGAGCAGCAGCAGGATGCCCTCGGCCGTGATGATGCGGTTCTTGGTGGATTCCCTGAGGTTGAGGAAGGGCACGGCCACCGGGTCTGAAAGGGGGCGCGGGGGGGGGGGCGTCAGCGCGGCCCCCGGCCCCGCCGCGCGCCGGCCCCCCCCGCCCGCACTCACTGCGCACGCGCAGGTAGGTGCCGCACGACTGCCCGGCGGCGCGGCCGGCCTCCACGCGGCAGAAGTAGAGGCCGGCGTCGCGCAGGTCGACGTGGTGGAAGTCGAGGGTGGCGCGGTCCGGCTGCAGCAGCACCGAGCGGTTGCCGGGGCTGGTGCCCACGGGGGCGAAGGCGCTGCTGCAGTTCTTGCGGGGGCAGACGCGGTTCCAGGTCACCGTGGCCGCCTCGGGGGCGCTGAACACGCACTCCAGGCTGACGCGGTCGCCCACCGTGGCGGTGCGGGACGTGGGGCCGGCCTCCACCACCACGGCGGAGCCGCCGGCGCGGCAGCGGCCCGCCGTCGGCTGGTGCTTCTCCACCAGGACGGGCGCCGGGGTCACCCGGGCGGGCGCTGGCGCCGGCGGGAAGGTGCAGTTGCCGGCGCCGCAGGTCCCGTTGGCCGCGGCGGGCGCCGGGAGGAGGCAGCCTGCGGGCAGGGCGCGCTCAGGGCCCCGCCGGGCACGGGGCGGGGGGCGCCCGGCCCCCCGCGCGGCGCCCCGGGCCCCCCGGCCGGTTTCGGTTCCTCTTTCGGGGCTTTGTTGACAGGAAGCCGGAGGGCCGGGCCGGGCCGGGGCCGATGCTATTCCGGGGTGCCCCGGGGGACCGGCCGGCGAGGGGGCGCGGGGCCCTTCCCCGGGGGGCCCTTCCCCGGGGGGCCCCCCGCCCGGGCACGCCACGGCCGCCATCTCGTGCCTCTGGGGTTGCCGGGCCGGGGCGGGCCGCGGGGCCGGGGCCCTTTTCGCCCCTTGGGGTCTGCGTGGGGCTGCTCCCTCCTGCTGCCCGGTCCCCCCCCCGGAGCCCCTCACCCCCGGAGCCCCCCGCCCGGCCGGGCCCTACCTGGGAGGAGGCAGAGGACGAGGGGCAGCGGGGCGCCGCGCCGCCCGGGAGCGCCCGCCATGGCGTGCCGAGCCGCGCCGAGCCGAGCCGGCGTCGCAGAGCGCAGCCGTGTGCGCCGGGCCCCGGCAGGAGATGCGCCCCGGCGCCCCGCGCCCGCCCCTGCCCGCGCCGGGGGCGAGGCGAAGGGCCCCGGCCCCCCTGGGGGGGTCCCGCGCCTGCGCGGGAGGCCGGGGGGGCCCGACGCCCCACCCCGGACACGGGCCCAGCCCAAGCATCCCCTATGGCCTGCGCCCGCCGGCGGGGTGTCCCGCGGCCGTGCCCCCCGAGCAGCCCCCTCGCCTCCCCGTGCCCCTGGGGGGCAGCAGGATGCCCCCCCACAGGGAGGGCTGCCCCACAGCAGCACCCGCCCCTGGGCCCATGGCCGCCCCCGAAGCCCGGGAGGGAGGCGGGTGGGCGCGTGCGGCGCTTGGCCGGGGTACCGGGGTGCTGGGCCGAGCACGGGGGCACGCGGGAGATGCGGGGCCGGGGGGCGCAGGGGGGTCCTGGAGGAGCAGGGGCGCAGGGGCCAGGGGTGCAGGGCCTGGGGTGCCCGGGGCTCCTGGGGGTGCAGAGCCCCGGGTGCCTGTGGTTCCTGGGGGCACAGGCCACGGGGTGCCCGGGGGTCCTGGGGATGCAGGGGCTGGAGGTCCTGGGGGCGCAGGGCTCGGGGGGCCCCAGGGCTCCTGGGGGTGCAGAGCCCCAGGGTGCCCGCGGTTCCTGGGGACACAGGCCCCGGGGTGCCCGCGATTCCTGGGGGTGCAGGGCCCTCGGCAGCCGCTGCCCCTTGGCGCCGAGCCGCGGGCGGGCGGGCGGCGCGGCGGAGCCCGGGGGAGGCGGTGCCGGCGCCTCGGTCCTTCCGCAGGAAGCGCCGAGAAGGGGCGGACGGCCCGGACCCGCCCGGAACAGGCAGCGGGTTCCCGGTCCCCCGGCCCGGCCCGGCCCAGCCCGGCCCGACCCAGCCCGGCCCGGCGGCGCGGCCCCAGCGGTGCGGGGCGGCCCCAGCGGTGAGTGCCCCCGCCGCGGGCCGGGCCGGGCCGGCGGAAGTGACCGTGTCCCGCCGGGTTCCGGCGTCGTGTCGGCCCGGGCACCGGCACCGCGACGGCGCCGCGGGGGTCGGGGGGGACGTGGGGCCGGGGGGTGCGTGCGGGGCCGGAGCGCCCCCGGGCCAGGGAGAGCGTGTGGGGCTAGGCGTCACTCAGCCGGGGGACGTGCGTGGGGCTGGAAGCAGCGTGCGGGGCAGGGGCCTGCTGGTCCCGGGCTGGCTGTGGGGCCGTGGGGCTGGCTGTGGGGCAGCGGGCGGCTCCGTGCAGGGTGGGGGCCGTACCCGGGGCAGCGGGACGGGCGTCCGTCTGTGGGGCGCCCCACTGCCGAGGCTGTGGGACCGGGCTCCTGCGCGCCCACAGCGGAGGCCGGGGGCTCCGAGCTGCGCCAGCGACCCCCGGGGGTGCCCCCCGCCCCGGGGGGGCCCCGGCCGCCGCCCCTCCCCGGCACCGCTGCCCCTCCCCAGCGGCCCTGCAATGCCAGGAATCCCGGCGGCATCTGGACAGGCTTTGGTGGCACCCGCCGCCCCCTGTCCCGTCCCGTCCCGTCCCCCCGTGCCGGGGGGCGCCCGCTCCCCCCACCGCCCCCCGCGTCCGCCGCCCGGCACCGCCGCGGCCCGCTCCGGACAGCTGGGCCCTGGACGGGGTCCAACGGGGACAGGGCAGCGGCCCCGGGCGCTGCCAAGCGGGCTGCGGGGCTGTGGGGCAGAGGTGAGGGGCGCTGCCGCCGGGCAGGGCCGCGGCGGGGGGCAGCCGCGGGGATGGGGTGCCGCCGTGGGGCGGGAGCGGGGCGCCGTGGGGCAGAGCCCTCCCCGTGCCGGGCCCGCGGGGCGCCGGGGGGCAGGAACGGGGGGCCCTGCCCGCGCGGGGCCCGGGGCAGGTGGGGGCCGCGGCCGCGCCGTGGGGCGCGCCGTGGGGTGGGGGAGCCGGGGGTTGGTGCCGTCGCGTTGCACATCACTTCCTACAGGAAACCTTGCTCTCTCCGTAAATAATCTGGGGGCCGTTGCTTTGTTTTAGAGCCCGAGGAGCCGCCTTTCCGCCGCGGGGCCGCGGGGCGGGGGCGCCCCCGGAGCCCAGGTGTCCCCGTCCGGCCCCCCCGCTTCTCGGGGGCTGTGCTCCGGCCCCCCCGGCCCGGGGGGTGCCGCGCTTCCTGCCCGTCGGGCTCGTTTCGCCAGCGCCCGCTCAGAAACAGGTACGTGGCGGGGGGGAGCGGGTGGCGGCCCCCCCGCGCCCGCGGCGGGGTCTTGGCGCACCTGTGCCCCTGGGCAGTGCAGGGTCCCGGCTGCGCCCCCCGCCCCAGGGGTTTGCCCCCCCGGGGGTCAGGGCGGGCGGAAGCGCAGCCGGGGAGGGCGCGCGATGGGGCACGCGCGGAGCCGAGGGGCGCACACGCGTGTGTGTGTGTGTGTGCGCGTGTGGGAGCGCGGGGGCCGGGCGTGGGTGGGGTGGGGCCGGCGGCAGGGCCCCCCCTCCCCGCCCCGGCTCTCAATGGGGCTCTTTGTGCCGCACAGAGCCCCATTGACAGCCCGGCGCCACCCCCGCCCCGAACGTCTGAGCCTCGGGGGCGGGGAGAGCCGCCCGCCGGCCCCCTCCCTCCGCGCCGGGCCGGGCCCCGCTGCGGGGAGCGCCTCCGGCTGCGCCCACGCGCTCGCGCCCCGGGCCGCGCGCCGATATCCTGCCCCCCGGGGCGGGGGGGCCGCGGCTTCCTGCGCCGCCGCTCGGAGGGTGCCCGGACGCCGAGCCGAGACCCGGCAAACTCGTCTCGCCTCCCCATGACGCCGTCTCTCCCCTCCAGGCGTGACCCCGTGAGCCGGCGCGGGGCCCCCCACTGCGCGGGGGCACCATGGAGCCCGAGGAGGCGTTCGGCGGGGTGAGTGGGGGGGGACAGGGCGGAGACGCCCCCCGAGGGGCTGCTTGCGCCGGGGGGGCCCCGGAAGGACCCCCCAGCCCGCGCCGCCTCTCTCCCCAGAGCCCGGCGGCGGGCGCCCGCGGCGGCTCCGTCGTGGCCATCATTGGCGCCGAGGACGAGGACTTCGAGAACGACATCGAGCCGGTGAGCGGGCGGGAGGGCGCCCGGCGGCCACGGGGCTGGGGGGGCCACAGGCGCCTCACCGCGCCCCCCCTCGCCCCCCCAGAACCCCGACGACCAGAGCAGCCTGTTCCAGAGCCTGGAGCTGGTGCGGCAGCACCCGGCCTATCTCATGGCCTTCCTGCAGCACGTCGTGCTCCAGTTCGACTCCTGCCCCGTGGTGAGTGCGCCGCCGGGGGGGCCGGGGGGGGCAGGGCCCCGGGCGGCGGGAGGGAGGCCGGGCGCGCGCAGGGCTCCCCGCGAGCGTGCAGACACCCCCGGGGCTGCGCGCGCACGAGCGGCTGCGCTGCCTCCCCCTGAATAACCTCTTCTCTCTGTTCCCCCCTCCCTGCTGGCAGGGGCTGGAGCTGAGGTAATGCCCTGGGGATGCGGGGGGGCGGCGGGGGGGCGCTGGGTGCAGGGGAGCGGGGGCCCCCCCTTCACCGCTGCCCGTGTGCCCCCCAGCTTTGCTACCTGCACGTGGACATGCTGCGCAGGATGAACCCCAAGGAGGGCAAGAAGCAGTTCCTCGAGTTCTGCCACTTGTTCCTGGACAAGGCGGGGGTGAGTGCCGCCCCGGCCCCCCCGCGCCCCCCTCCCGCGGAGCCCGGGGCTCGCGGAGGGGTGCCCTGACCCCCCCTCTCTCGCAGCTCCTGCGGGTGCCCGTCCCCCACCAGGTGCAGTTCGAGCTGGGTGAGTGAAACCCCCCCGCAACCCGCAGAGCAGCGTTTGGGGGTGCGACTCAGCCCCCCCAAACCCGCGTCTGCACCCCACGGCACGCCCCGTGCCCCCAGGCTGCCCCCCCGGCACCCGCCGCTGCCGCCCGGCCCGGGCCCTTCCTCCGCCAGCCGCACCCAGCTGGCTGCGGCGAGAAAGGCCGGAAGCGCCTGGGAAGCCCCGGCCGGGCTGAGCTCATGGGGCCGCGGGGGGGGGGGGCCGGGGGGGACAGCGCGACGCGGCTGCGTGGCACCATCTCCTGGCGCCCGGGGACGCTGCAGCCGGCCCCAGCGCTGCCCCGTGCCCCGCTCCATCCCACCAAAGTCCTGCCGCGACCCCGGCGGGGCCCGGAGCAGCCCCCGAACCCGCCCCACGCCACGGCGCTCGCCGCTGGCAGCCCCACGCTCGGCCCCAACAGATCCGGGGGGCGGCTGGGCCGCTGGGGGGTGGCTGGGCCGCCGGGGGGGGCCGGGGCGGCGCGGGCAGGGCTCCGTGGGGGCGCAGCCGGAGGCGGCTCACAGCCCCTTCGCCCGCAGACCGCACGCGCCCCGAGCTGCTGGCGGACGACGTGCAGCGCCGGTACCTGCAGGAAATCCAGGCCTTCCAGGAGCCCGAGATCTCCCGGCAGCTGGAGGACTTCAGGTGGGGGGGGCCGCGGCGCGGGGGCCGCGGGGGCCGCGGGGGCGTCCCGCCGGCGCTGACGCCCCCTCCCCTAGGTCCAAGCGCCTGATGGGCATGACGCCGGGGGAGCAGGAGCTGACGGAGCTGGAGTCCTACCAGACCCGGGACGTCGGCATCCGGGAGGCCAAGGAGAAGCAGCTGGCGGAGGTGCTGCTGGCTCGGCTGGAGGAGATGCAGTGAGTGGGGCGCCCCGGGGACGCGTCCCGAACGCCGGTGCACACACACACGCGCGCGCGGCTCGGCCTCGGCTCGCGCCTGCGAGGGTCCCTCGTCGCGGAGCTGCGCGCTGCGCTTCAGCTGACCGGCGCTGCCGCGCGCCGCCTCCTTCCCAGGCCCTTTGCCCCCGGCCCAGCCAGAGACCCCCCAGCCGGGCACAGGCCCCCGGCCGCGGCCCAGCTGCCCGGCGGCCCCCTTCCTCCTCCGCGCGGCTCCGGCACATCTGGCGCCCCTCCCCTGCCGGGCGCCCGTCCCAGAAGCGCCGACGGAGCCAGCTGCGCTGCGGCGGCCCGGGAAGGGGGAGACACCCCCTTCCGCCCTCCTCCCCCCTTTCCGGGGTATTGCTGGCGATTGCATCAGCCCCGGCGCGGTATAAACCCCCCGTCCCCCCTCCAGCCCAGTCTGTCCCAGCCGCTCCGTCCCAGCACACACGCACGCCTGCTCACCAGAACATGCTCCAGCGCCCGGCGCCGACTCCGGCAGGCAGATATGGGGCTGGCATACCGGTGAGGGGGCCGCCGGGAGCCCCTGGCCGGGGGGGGCCGGCGCCGGGGCGCGGCCGGGCGGGGGGAGCACGACAGGGGCTGGCGGCAGCGGGGGGGCGGGTGTCTGGGCTCCCCGGACGCCTGGGCTCACGATGCGCTGCCGCTTCTTGTTTCCGCAGCCTCACGATATCTTCCGACGAGGAAAAAAGGTGAGAAAGGCGGGCGGGGGGGCGCCCGGGGCGGGCGTTGAGCGGTGCCCGGGGGTCTCCGGGGAGGCGTGAGGGCGTTTGGGGCGCTCTGAGGACGCTGGGGCCGCAGGGGGGGCCGCGGAGGGCGTTCGGGGGGCGTCCTGCCACGCTCGGGGGCACCCCGGCGCCGTCGGGGGGGCTCCCTGCCGGTCGCGGCGCGCCCCCAGCTCGAGCGCGGCGGTGGGAGGGGAGGAGGGAGCGCTCGCAGCCCCGTGGGGCCGGGACCGCTGCGGTCCTCAGCCCCTCTGCTCCCCTCCCAGCTCTGCCATCTTTGGTGCCATCGTGACCTACATGAAGTACCTGGGGGTTAAAACCAAGCTCAGCGACAGCAAGAAGTCGAAATCCAACTTCTTCCGCAAGAAGGTGAGGCGGCCGGGCGGGGCCGGGCGGGGCCGGGCGGGAGGGACCCTCTGCCGGTCCCTGACGCGCCCCTGCCCGCCTCGCCCCGCAGATCTCGGGGATCAAGAAGCCGGAGGAGCTGCAGACGAAGCCCCGGAAGGGCTTCATCCTCCCGGGGACTTCCCTCTGGAACCGCGACACCCACAGTAAGTGGCGGGGCGCGAGGCCCCCCCTTCCCGAGACCTTCACGCCCCCGCTTTCTCCCCACAGCTCCCGGTTCCGCGCCCGGCGCCGCTTGTGGGGCGCGGGCCTGTCCTGCTCCAAGCCCGAGGCTCCGCGTGGGGACGCGTCGTGGGGCCGGGGGGCAGAGCCCCGTCCCTCGTCCTTTGGGCCCCCCCGGGCCCCTCAGCGCCCCCCGTTCTTCTCTCTTGCAGATTCCGATTTCAGGCAAAGCAAAGTCCCTGAGGGCGAAGGTACCCCTCCCGTCCCCCCACACGCATGGGACCCGCATCCGTCCCCCCAGGGCCACCTCAGCCCGGCCGGGGGGCTCCGCGCCGTAACCCCATTAACCCACCTCTCCCCGCGTGTGCGGCACCGGCGGGGGGCACAGAGCCGGACGCCCCCCGTAACACACTAATCTGCCCCCGCCGCCCCGCATGCAGCCACGGGGGCCCCCGTGTCCTGCCGCCCGTCCGCTCGTCGTGGGGGGCTCCGAGCCCGGACTGGGGGCTGCGGGGGGGAGCCCAGGCGCCCGCCCTGCCCTGGCGGAGGGCCGGACGCGGGGGGCGGCGGGGGCCGGGGGGCCGGACCGTCGGCCGCGCCAATTCAGGAGAGTGCGAGGGGTCTCCGGAGCCGCCCCCCCGGCGTTTCGCTGACCCCCCCCGACCTGGCTCCCCCCCCCAGCGGAGAAGGCGACGCACCCAGACCGGAAGGGCCCCCGAGCACCCGACAAGATCGACAGTGGCACCGCGCGGCCCAGGGCGGGGGCAGCCGGCACCCCCGCCTCCGACCCCCCCAGCGTGGCCGTGACCATCAACCCGCCCCCGGGGGAAGGTGCCGAAGGCGAGCCAGGTGAGGGGGCTGTGGCTTCGGGGGGGGGGGGGCGCTAGGCGCCGCGGTGGGGGCCTCCTCCTCCCGCTCATCTCCCTCTCTTCGCCCTCCTCCCTGCAGGTTTGGACCCGCCCGGCCCCGCCGAGCTGGGAGACACCCCCCCGCGAGGCCTCTGCCCCACAGAGCCCCCCAGCAGCGAGCAGCACCCCACGGAAGACGGGGCTGAGAACGAGAGGTGAGGCAGCCCCCCCGCCGTTTCCACTCAGCGCAGGGGGCGCGCAGGTCCCCCGGCCCCCGCCTCGTCCTTCCTCTCCAGCCCCCTGGTTCGGCTGCCAGCGGGGCGACCCCGCTGCTGCACCCCCAAAGTAGCAGCCCCCGCCCGCCGCCTCCGGGCCGAGGCCTGCGGGGGGAGAGGGCGCGCGGGGGGCCCGGACGCCTGGGCTCTCTCCTTTCCTCACCGCTTGCGCCTCACCTTTTCCTGGCTTCGCTGCTGCCCACCGCTCCCCTCCTAACCCTGCTCTTGTCCCGCTCTCTCTCCCCAGAAAACGGATCAGGTTGGTGATTCCCCAGCCCCCCCCTTGCATGCTCGGGGGGCGCAGCGGTGCCGGGGGACATTAACTTAGCGACACCCACAAACTCAGCTAAGTACCGGGACCCCCCGACGCAAGCGCCGGAGGGGGGGTGTCTCCTCCCGCCCCCGCCGCCTGCCTCACGTGGCCCCCACTGACCCCCCGCCGGGGCCCCCCGTCCTCCCCCCAGACCCCCTGGGCTGTTGCATGGCTCGGCGCCCCCCCGATCTGGTGCATGCCCCCCCAGGAGATCTCACGCTGTTTCTCTCTCTCCCCTCCGTGCATGTGGTCCTGTCCGCTCCCTCCCCGCACGCTCTAACCGTCCCCCGCCGTCCCGTCCCGCCTGCGCCCGCTCGGCTCGCGGGGACGCCTGCGCCCTCCACGCACGCGTGCCGGCGGCTCCCCCCGACCCCCCCGCGCTCGCTGTGGCTCTCTGTGCTGGGTGTGCGGCTCCCCCCGACCCCCCCGCGCTCTGTGGCTCTCTGTGCTGGGTGTGCGGCTCCCCCCGACCCCCCCGCGCTCTGTGGCTCTCTGTGCTGGGTGTGCGGCTCCCCCCGACCCCCCCGCGCTCTGTGGCTCTCTGTGCTGGGTGTGCGGCTCCCCCCGACCCCCCCGCGCTCTGTGGCTCTCTGTGCTGGGTGTGCGGCTCCCCCCGACCCCCCCCCGCACTCACTGTGGCTCTCTGTGCTGGGTGTGCGGCTCCCCCCGACCTCCCCGCGCTCTGTGGCTCTCTGTGCTGGGTGTGCGGCTCCCCCCGACCCCCCCGCGCTCTGTGGCTCTCTGTGCTGGGTGTGCGGCTCCCCCCGACCCGCGCCCGCTCGGCGGCTCTCCCCCCGGGCGCCCGGCCCGGCCCCCCCCGGCCCCGCCGCCTGCCCTTGCCCGCCGTGCCCGGCTTTGCGGCTCCCCCCGTCCTGTCGCCCCGCCGGGGCCTCGTCCCCTGCCGCGTCCACGTCCCGTGGCTGGTGTCCCGCCCCCCGCCCCCACCGCAGGCTGCCGGGGAAGCTGGGGCGCTCGGAGAGCCTGCGCGTGTACGAGCGGAAGCGTTCCCAGCGCGGCTCGGCCAAGGGCAAGCAGCCGCGCTCCCGCAGCGACGTGGACCTGGAGGCGGCCGCCCGCGCCACCGAGCTGGAGGAACGGCCCCCCCCGGCCCCGGGCCGCCAGAGACCCACGTAGGTGGCGGGAGCCCGGCCCCGGCGGGGGGAGGGCGCCGCGTCCCCGGGCGGGAGGGCAGGACGCGCCCCGGCCCCGGCCCCGCGCTCTGAACCCCCGTCTCTCCCGCAGCCTGGAGCCGGGGGGGCCGGGGGGGGGCGAGCCCCCGCAGTCCTTTCTGCCTCCCCAGTCTGAGGAGACTGAGCCGCGCGTTTCGGAGCTGGAGCTGGACCCGCCGACCTGGCGCCAGCTCGCCGCCCCCGACGCCCTCCTCAGGCTGAAGAAGAGCGAAGTCAAGCGGCAAGAAGTCATCAACGGTGAGGCCCCCCCCGCCCCGCGGCCCCCCCAGTCCTCCCCCAGCCTGTTCCCCGCCCCGGGGCCGGGCCCCTCCGTCCCGCGCCGACGCCGCTGCCCCCGCAGAGCTGTTCCTGACGGAGCACGCCCACGTGCGCATGCTGCGCGTGCTGCTGGAGGTCTTCTACCAGCCCATGCTGAAGGAGGCCTTCTTCGACGAGCAGGAGCTCTCCAACATCTTCCCCAGCCTCGAGGACCTCGTGGAGGTCCACAGTGAGTCGGGGCGGGGCGGGGGGCCGCGGGCGGGGGTGCCCCCTCCTCGCGGGGGCTGACCGCTTTCCTCCGCCCCCCAGCTGTCTTCCTCGACAGCCTGAAGAAGCTGCGGGAGGAGAGCAACTACGTCATCTCCGAGATCGGGGACGTCCTGCTGGCCCGGGTGAGCGGGGTGTCCGGGGGGGCCGTGTGGGGCGCGTGTGGGGCGCGTGTGGGGCTCGTGTGCGCGTGTGGGGCTTGTGCGGGGCTCGTGCGGGGCTCGCGTGCGCGTGTGGGGCTTGTGCGGGGCTCGCGTGCGGCTCATGCGGGGCTCGTGCGGGGCTCGCGTGCGTGTGTGGGGCTCACGCGAGCGCGCTCCCCAGTTCGAGGGCACGGAGGGCAGCTGGTTCCAGAAGATCTCGGCGCGGTTCTGCAGCCGCCAGTCCTTCGCGCTGGACCAGCTCAAGGCCAAGCAGCGCAAGGACACCCGCTTCAGCCAGTTCATCCAGGTAGCCCCCCCCCACCCCCCCGCAGGGGCCCTGCCCCCCCCATTTCCTCCGTGCCCCCAAACGTCGCCCCGCTCTGGCCGGGCGCAGTCCCCAGCCGGATCGGCCTTCCCCAGAATCCCTCTTCAGCCTCCCGCTGTGCCAGCCGCAGCGGGGGGGTCTGAGCCCCCTTCCCAGCGCTGTCCCCATCCTCCCCCCGGCCCCCTCCCCGCGCTGTGCCCCCCCCCGGCCCCGGCCCCGGCCCCGGCCCCGGCCCCCTCCCAGCGCCGCCCCCGTGCCCGCAGGAGGCGGAGAGCCAGCCCCGGTGCCGCCGGCTGCAGCTGAAGGACATCATCCCCACGGAGATGCAGCGCCTCACCAAGTACCCGCTGCTGCTGCACAACATCACCAAGTGCACCGGTGAGGGGGGGGCCGCCGGGGGGGCGCGGGGGGCCGGGGGGGGCCGTGCCCGCCCCTGACCCCTCTCCCGCCCCCAGAGGCCGAGGGCGAGCGGGCCAAGGTGGAGCAGGCGGCCGAGTGCTGCCGGCAGATCCTGAACCACGTCAACCAGGAGGTGCGCGACATGGAGAACCTCATGGTAAGAGACCCCCCCCGGCCCCACGGCCCCCCCGCCAGCCCCACGGCGCCTCTGCCCCTCACTCTCCCGTGCCCCCCCCGCAGAAGCTGAAGGACTACCAGCGACGCCTGGATCTCTCCAACCTGAAGCAGAGCATGGACCCGCTGCTGAGCGAGTTCAAGGTGAGCTGGGGGCCGGGGGGGGCCGGGGGGGGGGTGCGGGGGGGTCCTGCCCCCCCTAACGCCCCGCTGTCCCCAGAACACAGACATCACCAAGAGGAACCTGGTGCACGAGGGGCCGCTGACCTGGCGCGTCACCAGGGACAAGGCCGTGGGTGAGCGCAGGGGAGCGTGGGGCGGGGCGGGGGGCCGCGGGGGGGCCGCTCTCCCGCTGACCCCCCCACCTCGTCATCCCCCCCCCAGACGTGCACGTGCTGCTGCTGGACGACCTGCTGGTGCTGCTGCAGCGGCAGGAGGAGCGGCTGGTGCTGCGCTGCCACAGCCGCACCATCACGCCCACGCCCGACGGCAAGCAGATGCTGAGCCCCATCATCAAGCTCAGCTCCGCCATGACCCGCGAGGTGGCCACAGGTGGGGGCCCCGCGCGTCCTGGGGGGGCCCCGCGCCTCCTGGGGAGGTCCCACATGTCCTGGGGGGGCCCCGCGCGTCCCGGGGGGGTCCCACACGTCCTGGGGGGGCCCCGGGCCCGCTGGTGGCTGCGGAGCGTGCGCGTGGGCAGGGAGGGATGTTTGGGGCACAGGGTGGTCGCTGGAGACAAGGGGGGTTGCGGTGGTGCACACGGCTGTTGTGTGTGCGTGCGGGTGTGCGTGTGCAGGTGCATATGCACATGCACAACGTGCATGCGTGTGCACCGTGCATGTATGCGAGTGCACACGTCACGTGTTCCTGGTATGTGGTGGGCAGCGTGGTGTGTGCGTGTCCTGCGTGCGTGGCATGTGCATCATGCACGCATCATGCGTGTGCGTGTCCTACGCATGCATGTCTTGCGTGTGCATGTCATGCACGTGTGTATCACGTGCATGTGTTGTGTG
This sequence comes from Dromaius novaehollandiae, assembly GCF_036370855.1. Taxonomy (NCBI): domain Eukaryota; kingdom Metazoa; phylum Chordata; class Aves; order Casuariiformes; family Dromaiidae; genus Dromaius; species Dromaius novaehollandiae. The sequence continues at coordinate 167,781 of NC_088137.1, forward strand.
TGTTGCGTGTGTGTTGCGTGTGCACTCGGGCCCTCTCTGACCCCCCCATTCGCCCCCCCCAGACCACAAGGCCTTTTATGTGATCATCAGCTGGGAGAACGGGGCCCAGATCTACGAGCTGGTGGCGCAGACGGTGTCGGAGAGGAAGAAGTGAGGCTGAGGGGGGGCTGCATGGAGAGGGGGGGCCCGTGCGGGGAGGGGGGGCCCGCGGGGGCCGCGCGGGGAGGGGGGGCCCGCGGGGGCCGCGCGGGGCCCTCACCACCCCTCTCTCTGCAGCTGGTGCGCCATGATCAGCGAGACGGCCGGCTCCCTCAAGCTGCCGGGCTCCCGCCGGGCGAAGGCAGCCCGCGGCGGGCAGAACCCCCACAGCCCCATCGAGTGAGTGGGGGGGGCGCTTTGGGGGCGGGCGGGGGGTTTGGGGGGTTGACAGGGGTTTTGGGGGGTTGATGGAGGTTTTGGGGGGCAGGTAGAGGTTTTAGGGAGGGTTGATGGGGGTTTGGGGGGAATTGGCAGAGGTTTGGGGGCGTTGGAGGTTCTTGGGAGCAAGCAGAGGTTTTGGGGGGTTGGCGGAGGTTTTTGGGGGGTGGGTAGAGGTTTCTGGGGGTCAGGCGGAGGCTTTTGGGGGACAGGCAGAGGTTTCGGGATTGGTGGAGGTTTTTGAGGGCGGGCAGAGGTTTCTGGGGGGTTGGCAGAGGCTTTGGGGAGCAGGTGGAGGTTTCTGGGGGGCTGGCGGAGGTTTTGGGGGGCAGGTGGAGGTTGATGTGGGGCTGGCGGAGGTTTTGGGGCTGGACCCCTTGCCGACCCCCCCTTCCCCCCAGCAGCTACCGGGAGCCGCTGCTCAGCAGCTCGGAGAACGGGGGGTCCCTGAAGGAGCCGCTGCCCTTGGACGGTGAGTGGGGGGCACCCGCGCCGGGGGGGCCACGGCCGCTCTGCAGCACCGCCGGCCCCCACCCGGGGGTGGCCTCGCCCCGCGCCGGACGCCTGGGCCCCCTGGGGGGGCGCTGACAGCTGGGCCCCCCCGCAGAGCGCGAGAAGGACGGGGCCGTGGAGGGCACCGAGTTCGAGGGGGGCCCCGAGAAGATGGAGAAGGAGGCGGAGCGCGTCCTGGCCGAGCTGCTGGCGCTGCGGCGGCCCCCCCGGGCGGGCGGCGAGGGGGCCCTGGCCGCCGCCGCCCTGGACGGAGGTGAGTGCCACCCCCGAGGGGCGCAGCCCGGACCCCCAACCGCTGCCCCTGCGCCCCCCAACCCCGAGGGGCACCGCCCGGACCCCCAACCGCTGCCCCTGTGCCCCCCAACCCCGAGGGGCGCCGCCCGGACCCCCAACCGCTGCCCCTGCGCCCCCCAACCCCGAGGGGCGCCGCTCGGACCCCCAACCGCAGCCCCTGCGCCCCCCAACCCCGAGGGGCGCCGCCCGGACCCCCAACCGCTGCCCCTGTGCCCCCCAACCCCGAGGGGCGCCGCCCGGACCCCCAACTGCAGCCCCTGCGCCCCCCAACCCCGAGGGGCGCCGCCCGGACCCCCAACCGCTGCCCCTGCGCCCCCCAACCCCGAGGGGCGCCGCCCGGACCCCCAACCGCTGCCCCTGCGCCCCCCAACCCTGAGGGGCGCCGCCCGGACCCCCAACCGCAGCCCCTGCGCCCCCCAACCCCGAGGGGCGCAGCCCGGACCCCCAACCGCAGCCCCTGTGCCCCCCAACCCCGAGGGGCGCCGCCCGGACCCCCAACCGCAGCCCCTGCGCCCCCCAACCCCGAGGGGCGCCGCCCGGACCCCCAACCGCAGCCCCTGCGCCCCCCAACCCCGAGGGGCGCCGCCCGGACCCCCAACCGCAGCCCCTGTGCCCCCCAACCCTGAGGGGCGCTGCCCGGACCCCCGGCCGCTGCCCCTGTGCCCCCCAACCCCAACGGGCACCACCTGGACCCCCAACCGCCGCCCCTGCGCCCCCGGCCCCAAGGGACGCTGCCCGGCCCCCCATGCTGACCCCGACCCCCCGCTGCCTGGCCCCACACGACCCGGCCCCACAGCCGCCCCCCCCCCCCCCCCGGGCGCCGTGGCCCCTGACGCCGGCTTCGCCCCGCAGTGCGGGCGCTGCAGCGGCTGCTGCCGGCGGAGCCCCCCGCGGCGGGCGACGGGGCCGCCTCGCCCCCCGAGGAGGCCTGGGAGGGGCCGCGCCGGGCCCCCCCCGAGGAGGAGGAGCGCCGGGACGCCGGCGACGGCGCCGAGAGCGAGGGCGAGGGCCGCGGGCAGCGCGCCGAGGCCGGCAGCGCCGCAGGTAACGGGGCGCCGGGGGCGGCCGGCTCGCGGGGCGCCGCGTCCCCGTCGTCCTCGTCACCTCCGTCACCCCACCTCTCTCCGTCCGTCTCTCTCGCAGGGGGGACCCCGAACGGCCCCCGCTGCCCCGCCTGGGGGTCGCGGCTGGCGGAGGGGCCCGCGCCCCCCCTGGCGCTCACCCCGCCGCAGGCGGCCTGGCTGCGGGCCCAGCTGCAGGGCCTGGAGGAGGCGCTCCGGGGGCTCAAGGTGAGGGGCCGCGGAGGGGCTGGGGCAGCCGGCTGCCCCCCGGCGTGCCGTGGGGCTGCCCCCGGGGCTGCTCTGCCCCTAACGAGCCGTGGGGCTGCCCCCAACGTGCCGTGGGGCTGCCCCCGGGGCTGCTCTGCCCCTAACGAGCTGTGGGGCTGCCCCCGTAATGGGCCGCGGGACTGCTCTGCCCCCAATGCGCCGTGGGGCTGCCACCGGGGCTGCTCTGCCCCTAATGAGCCGTGGGGCTGCCCCCGTAATGGGCCGCGGGACTGCTCTGCCCCCAACGCGCCGTGGGGCTGCCCCTATAACAGGCCATGGGGCTGCTCTGCCCCTAACGTGCCGTGGGGCTGCCCCCAGGGCTGCTCTGCCCCTAACGCGCCGTGGGGCTGCCCCCATAACGGGCTGCGGGGCTGCTTCCCCCGACACACTGGGTCTGCTGCCCCCTAACTTGCTGTGGGGCTGCCCTACCCCAATGCGCTGTGGGTCTGCCCCCCTCACGCGCCGTGGGTCTGCCCCCCTCACGTGCTGCGGGCTGCTCCCCCCTCACGCGCCGTGGGTCTGCCCCCCTCACGTGCTGCGGGCTGCTCCCCCCTCACGCGCCGTGGGTCTGCCCCCCAGGAAATCGAGGAGGATTACTGGCAACTCCAGGAGCTCCTGGCCAAGCACAGCTCCACAGGCTGCCTCTTCACATGAGGGCAGGTGCGTGGGGCGCCGTGGGGCGGGCTGCCGTGGGGCGGGGCGTCACGCTGTGGGGCCGGGGCATGCCGTGGGGCGCGGCGTGCCGTGGGGCGCACCCCAGGAGACCTGACCCCTCCTCTCTCTCTCTCCCCAGCCCCTGCTGCTGCTGGAGCCGGGCCCCCCCGCCCTGCCGTGGGGCACGGGCTGGGGCTGCCCCACGGCGGCGGGCCGGCCAGGGAGGCCCGCGCACCCCGGGGGGCTGGGGCCGCCCCACGGCTTTCCCTGGTACCGCTGCCGGGGGGCAGCGCCTGCCCTACGGGGGGGCTCCCCCCCGCCAAGTGCCTCCTCGCCCCCCACGCTGGTTTTTTTATACATTTGCTGGGATTTTATATAAATATATATATATGGGACTGAAGTGGGGGGCGGGGGGCGGGGGGGGCAGGGGCCCTCCCCCCCACACGTATGGGGCTGGTTCTTTTTTAACCATTGTACAGAAACTGGGGGGGGGCCCAAACCTGCCCCCCCTCGCTACCGCGGGGCCCCCCCAGGCAATGCTTGGAGCAAGCCCCGCGCCGTGGGGCCGGGCGGCCGTGGGGCTGCCCCCCACCCCGGCACGGTGCCGTGGGGCAGGGAGGGGGGCACCAGAGCACCAAAGAGGCTGGGAAAATGCCAAATAAACTGTTCTCGCTTCCGCCCCGGCTGGTCCTTGCTGTGGGGGGGGGGAAGGGGGGCGAAGAGGGGCCCCCCCACCATGCGTGTGCCCCCCCCGGATGCCTGGGCCCCCCAGAGGCAGAGGCAAGGCCGAGCGAGGCGAGTTTATTGCTTGAGCAGGCGCCGGGGGGGTGCGGGGGGGCCGCGTACACAGGGGGGCGCCGGGGGGGCTCGTTCCTCCATCACGAAGACGCACAAGCGGGGGGGGTGCGCGGGGGGGGGCACGGACCATATTGCACTTGGCTAAAAATGGGGGGTCCGGGGAGCCCGGATGCCTGGGCCCCCCGAGGCGGGTGGGGGGGCGCCCGGAGGCCGGGTCCCATTGCCAACGGTGGGGGGGGGGGGGATTAGGGGCCCGGACGCCTGGGCCCTCTCCCCTGTGCCGGGGGGGCGGCGGGGCGGGGGTCAGGGGCCCGGACGCCTGGGCCCTCTCCCCTGTGCCGGGGGGGCGGCGGGGCGGGGGTCAGGGGCCCGGACGCCTGGGCCCTCTCCCCTGTGCCGGGGGGGCGGCGGGGCGGGGGTCAGGGGCCCGGACGCCTGGGCCCTTTCTCCCGCGGGACCCTGCGAGCCAGGGGGAGCCGGGTCCGCGTCTGACGGGAGCCGGCGGGGGGGGGGCGTCTCGGCGCCCCCCGGATAAAACTCCGGTATAAAAGGGGGCGGCGGGGGGCGGCGCTCAGCTGCGGGCCGGGCCCTTGGGGCGCCCGCGGGCGGGCGGCGGCGGCGGGGGGCTGCCGGCCTCGTTCTCCGAGCTGCTGCCGCTCCCGTCCGTGATCTCCAGCTCCGAGTCCGAGGCGGGCTCCGCGGCGGGGCCGCCGGGCGCCGCGCCGGGCTCCGGCGGGGCCCCCTGCCCGGGCCCCGGCCCCGGCCCCGGCCCCGGCCCCGGCCCCGGTCCGGGCCCCGGCGGCGGCGCGGGGCGCGGGGCGGCGGCGCGCTCGGGCCCCGCGGGCGGCGGCGGCGGCAGCGCGGCGGGCGGCGGCGGCAGCTGCGCCAGCCCCGGGTAGAAGTGCGGCGAGTAGAGGGCGGCGGGCAGCTTGGAGCCGCCGAGGGGCAGCGCCCCCGGCACGTAGGGGCCCCAGCCCCACGGGTACTCGGGGAAGGGCCCCGCGCGGCCGTAGGGCCCCAGCAGCGCCGGCGCCTTGGAGTAGCCGGAGACACCTGCGGCGAGAGGGGCGGCCGTGAGGGGCCCCGCGGCGGCGGCGGGCCCCGGAGCCGCGGGCCCCGGTGCCGCCGGCGCCGCCTCACCTGAGCCCAGGAAGGGCAGCGCCGCGTCCAGGCGCAGCTTCTCGGCCTCGGGCTGCCGCTCGTACAGCGGCGAGCGGCTCGGCGGCTCGGCCAGGCGCGGGCTGGAGAAGAGCGACTGCAGGGTCTGCGGAGAGGCGCCGTGAGCGGCGGCGGCGGCGGCGGCGGGCGGCTTCGTCCACCGGCATCCCGCCGGGATCCCCCCCGGGACCCCCCGCACCGCCCTGGGAGCTCCTGCACCGCCCCGGCATCCCGCCGGGATCCCCCCCGGGACCCCCCGCACCGCCCTGGGAGCTCCTGCACTGCCCCGGCATCCCGCCGGGATCCCCCCCGGGACCCCCCGCACCGCCCTGGGACCCCCTGCACCACCCTGGGACCCCCTGCACCACCCCGGCATCCCACTGGGATCCCCCCCGGGACCCCCCGCACCACCCTGGGACCCCCTGCACCACCCCAGCATCCCACTGGGATCCCCCACAGGACCCCCCGCACCACCCTGGGACCCCCTGCACCGCCCCAGCATCCCACTGGGATCCCCCACAGGACCCCCCGCACCACCCTGGGACCCCCTGCACCGCCCCAGCATCCCACTGGGATCCCCCAGGACCCCCTGCAGCGCCCTGGGACCCCCTGCACCGCCCCAGCATCCCACCGGGATTCCCCCGGGACCCCCTGCACCACCCCAGCATCCCACCAGGATTCCCCTGGGACCCCCTGCACTGCCCCGGGATCCTCCCAGGACCCCCCCGGGACCCCCTGCGCCACCCCAGCATCCTCCTGGGAGTCCCCCAGAGCCCCCTGCACCACCCTGGGACCCCCTGCACCACCCTGGCATCCCACTGGGATCCCCCGGGACCCCCTGCCCTGCCCTGGGACCCCCTGCACCACCCTGGCATCCCACCAGGATTCCCCCGGGACCCCCTGCACCACCCCGGGATCCTCCTGGCCCTCCACGAGACCCTCCCGGGACCCCTCCAGCCCCCCCAGTCCTCATCGGGACCCCCCCAGCCCTTGCTGGGGCCTCCCCAGCATCTTCCCAGGACCTCCTGGGACCCTCCCGGTCCTTCCCCGGGACCCTCCACTGGCCCTTCCCCTTGGGACCCCCCCAGGACCCCTCTGCTTCTTCCTCAGGATCTCCCCAGCTCCCCACAGGACCCCCCGGTCCCTCCTTTCCCCGGAGCCCCTTCTGGGACCCCCCCCGCCGCCCCCTCCCCGGGATGCCCCGGTCCTCCCCGACCCCCCTGTACCTCGGGGGTGAGGGGGGCGCAGTCGGGGCCGGGCCCGCCGCCGCCAGCGAAGGGGGTCTGCGCCAGCAGGAAGGGCGAGCTGCCGCCCACCTCGAGCAGCGGGTAGTTGACCAGCACCACCTTGCTGAAGTTGAACTTGTAGGTGAAGCGCTTCCCCTTGGTCTTGTGCAGGATCCGCTTGTTGTAGTAGTACCTGGCGGGGGGGAGGCAGGCGATGGGGGGGGGCGGACGCCTGGGCCCCTCCCGCGGCCCTCCCGGCCCCCCGGCGCTCACCTCAGCGCCCGGCTCAGCTTGTCGTAGTTCATGTGGGGCTTGCACTTGCGGATGCCCCAGAGCCGGGCCACCTCGTCGGGGTCCTTGATGACGAACTCGCCGTAGTCGCCCTGCCAGGCGATGACGTTCTGGTACTCCTCCTTCTGCAGCAGCTCCAGGATGAAGTGCCACAGCTGGATCTGCCGCGAGCCCGGGCTCGACTCCGGCTTGTACGCCCAGTCCGGGAAGGCGAAGCCTGCGGGGAGGCAACCGGCCCGCGCGCCCTTGGCGAGGGTCCCGTGGGCCCTGGGCGCCGGCGGCGGGTCCTGGGCGAGGGGCGCGAGGGGCACGCGGGTCCTGGGGGCGAGCGGGGGTCCTGGGGGCGAGCAGGAGGCTCTGGGCACAAGGGCCACAAGTCCTGGGTGCAAGCGGGGGGTCCCAGGTGCAAGCAGGGGGTCCTGGGGGTGAGCAGGAAGCTCTGGGCACAAGGGCCACAAGTCCTGGGTGCAAGCGGGGGGGTCCCGGGTGCAAATGAGGTGTCCTGGGGGTGAGCAGGAGGCTCTGGGCATGGGGGCTGCGTGTCCTGGGTGCAAGTGGGGAGGTCCCGGGTGGAAGCAGGGGGTCCCGGGTGCAGGCAGGAGGCTCTGGATGCGGGGCTGCGTGTCACGGGGGGGTCCCGGGTGCAGGCGGGGTGTCCTGGGGGCAAGCAGGAGGCTCCGGGTGGGGGGGGGGGGCACATGTCAGGCCGCCGGCTGCGCCCGCCCCAGCGCCCCTTGGGGGGGGGGGGGTCCGGGCCGCCCTTACCTGGGGTCCAGAGCGCCGGCACCGGGGAGGTGAGGAGCAGGTCGGACACGCAGTTACAGTCCATGGCACGGCGGGGTCACTCCTGTGGGCAACAGGGGAGTCGGGGGGGGCCGAGTGGGGGCACCCCAAAACCCCGGGGCAGCGGCGAGCTCGGCCTTGGCACAAGGGGGGGCCGGGGGGAGAGGGGCTGGGGCTGAGGTGGGCTGCGGGGGGGGGCTTGGGGGAGCAGGGAGAGGTGTGTAGGGGCTGCATTGGGGTGCAGGTGGGGGCTGCATTGGGGGTGCAGATGGGGGCTGCATTGAGGGGTGCAGGTGGGGGCTGCATTGAGGGGTGCAGATGGGGGGCTGCATTGAGGGGTGCAGATGGGGGCTGCATTGGGGTGCAGATGGGGGGGTGCATTGAGGGGTGCAGGTGGGGGCTGCATTGGGGTGCAGATGGGGGGCTGCATTGGGGGGTGCAGATGGGGGGCTGCATTGAGGGGTGCAGGTGGGGGCTGCATTGGGGTGCAGGTGGGGGGGTGCATTGAGGGGTGCAGGTGGGGGCTGCATTGGGGGGTGCAGGTGGGGGGCTGCATTGGGGTGCAGATGGGGGGTGCATTGAGGGGTGCAGGTGGGGGCTGCATTGGGGGTGCAGATGGGGGGGTGCATTGAGGGGTGCAGGTGGGGGCTGCATTGAGGGGTGCAGGTGGGGGGGTGCATTGAGGGGTGCAGGTGGGGGGCTGCATTGGGGGGTGCAGGTGGGGGCTGCATTGGGGTGCAGGTGGGGGGTGCATTGAGGGGTGCAGGTGGGGGCTGCATTGGGGGTACAGATGGGGGGCTGCATTGGGGTGCAGGTGGGGGGGCTGCATTGGGGTGCAGATGGGGGGCTGCATTGAGGGGTGCAGGTGGGGGGGCTGCATTGGGGGGTGCAGGTGGGGGCTGCATTGGGGTGCAGATGGGGGGCTGCATTGAGGGGGCAGTTTGGGGGGGTCTCGCGAATGGGAAGGGCAGAGATGCTGGGCTGAGGGGGGGCATGGGGGGTGCGGGCTTGGGGAGGCTGGAGTGCAGGGGGCGGATTGGGGGGGTTGGGGGATGCAGGGATGGGGGGGCTGTGGGCATGAGACGGGGCGCAGGGGCGGGTTTGGGGTGCAGCGACGTGGCGTGGGGGCGGGTTTGGGGCTGGGGGGTGTGGGGGGGGTCGAGGGTGTGGAGCGGGGTGCGAGAGGGGCGAGGGGAGGTTCGGGGTGCCGGGGAGGGGTTGCGGTGCGGGGCCGGGGCTCAGGGCAGGGTTGGGGGGGGCGGCGCCGGGGCCGTGCCGCAGCCCCCCCCCCCCCGCCCGGCGGAAGCCCCCCCCCCGCCCGGCAGCGGCTCGTTTCCTTGTTAGTTTTGATTTCGGTTACGGCGCTTTCAACTCGGCGGCGCCTCCCGGAGCCACGAACTAACGAGCAGCGCTGGGAATTGCCGGGCCCGCGGCGGGCGGCGCGGGGGCTGCGCGGCCCTGCGCCCCTCCCCGCCCCCCCCGCCCAGCGCCGGCGCGCGGCCCTAGCGCCCCCCCCCCCGTGCACCCCCTAATGCACCCCTAGAGCACCCCGATGCACCCCAATGCACCTCTAATGCACCCCGATGCACCCCAAATGCACCCTTAACGCGCCCCTAATGCACCCCACACACCGACACACACCCCAATACGCCCTGCGCACCCCGAAACTCACCCCAATGCACCGTGCGCACCCCAGAACGTACCTCTAATACACCCCGCGCGCCCTGCACGCGCCCCGCACCGCGCACCCGTGCACCACGTGTCCCAGGCGTGCAGCCTCGTGCACCGCGCGCCGCACGCCCTGACCCGCATCCCCGGGACACGCACACGCACCGCACGTCCTCACACACACACACACGTCCCCTGTACACACACGGCCTGACACGCAGCCTTGTGCACACGCAGCCTGCACACGCACGTCCCTCACGCACGCAGGCACCTCCCTTACACACGCGACCGTCCCAATGCACAGCCTTGCACACGCAGACACGTCCCTTGTGCACGCAGAGGCGTCCTCCTGCGCACACAAGTGCGTCCTTGCACAAACACGCATGTCCCTTACGCACACCCCCCTGTATAGACACTTTACACACCCCGCGCACATCCCTTACACGCACGGACCACTTGCACATCCCTTGCGTGCACAGCTCTACGCCTCCAAGCCTGCATTAAACACAGAACACGCTATACATCCCTTATAGACACATGCATCCCCGACGCACACACAGACACGCACATACACGGACATGCTTTACACGCCGCTTACACACCTGAACATCCCTCTATGTGATCCCTATATACGAACACCCTGTGCACAGACAACCCCCTATGTATGGACACACTTCACACACACACACACACACGCAGCTGCTGTGCAGAGGTAACGCACGTCCCCTACACACGCACCGCACACACGGACACCCGCCGTGTGCATACGCCCCGCTCGTATACGTGCACAGCCCGTGCATGCACCCCCGGTGCACGCTCGGATGCGTGTGCCACACGCACCCCGTATGCGCAGCCTGGGCAAGCGGACCCCGCGGGGACCCTGCCTGGGGACCCTACACAAATCCTACGTGGGGACCCTATGCAGGAACCCTACGTGCGCGGACCCTCCTCAGGGACCCTATGCAGCCCCTATGCAGCACCTATGCAGGACCCCCCCCCCCCCCCCAGCCCTTGTGCATGCGTCTGGGCCGCACCGGCATCGCGGCGGGGGTGAGGCGGCTTTGGGAGCTCGACTTGCCCCCACCTCCCCCCCCGCCCCGGCCCCCAGCGCCCCCCACGCCCCCAGCCCCCCACGCCCTAAGGCCCCCCCCGCTTGGCCCCCCCCACGCCCCCCATTCCCCAGCCCCCCAGGCCCTAAGGCCCCCCCCTGCTTGGCCCCCCACGCCCCAGCCCCCCATGCCCCAAAGCCCCCCGCCCCAGTGCCCCCTGCCCGGCCCCCCCGCCCCCGCCCCATGCTCCCAGCCCCCCCCGCTGCCCCCCCCGCCGCCTGCATTATTCATGGCCCCAATTACCGCCCGGCCGCGGCCCGGCTCGGCTCATTGTTTCATGACCCGCGGCGATGGGAGCGCGGCCCGGCCCCCCCGGCCCGGCCCCCCCGGCCCGGCCCGGCCCGGCCCGGCCCGGATCGATGCGGGGATCAATGGGCCGCTTTGATCCGCCGGCGCCGGCGGGATAAGGAGGGGCCGCCCCCGGCCGGCGGCGGGGATGGAGGGATGGGGGAAGGAGGGATGGAGAGAGGGAAGGGGAGAGCGGCGGGATGGCGAGAGGGACCGGGAGGAGACGGGAGAGGGATGGGGAAGAAGGGATAGAGAGGGATGGGAAAGAAAGGATAGAGAGGGATGGGGAAGGAGGGGTAGAGAGGGATGGGGAAGGAGGGATGGGGAAGAAGGGATAGAGAGAGATGGGGAAGAAAGGATAGAGAGGGATGGGGAAGAAGGGGTAGAGAGAGGGATGGGGAAGAAGGGGTAGAGAGGGATGGGGAAGAAGGGATAGAGAGGGATGGGGAGATAGGGATGGGGTGGAGAGAGGGATGGGGAGAGCAGCGGGATAGCGAGAGGGATGGAGAGAAGAGATAGAGGGATGGGGAAGAAGGGATAGAGAGAAGGAGGGGAAGAAGGGGTAGAGAGAAGGATGGGGAGAGCGGCGGGATAGCAAGAGGGATGGAGAGAAGGGATAGAGGGATGGGGAAGAAGGGATAGAGAGAAGGAGGGGAAGAAGGGGTAGAGAGAAGGATGGGGAGAGCGGCGGGATAGCAAGAGGGATGGAGAGAAGGGATAGAGGGATGGGGAAGAAGGGATAGAGAAGAACGGAGAGGAGAAGGAGAGAGAAAAGGGGAGAGTGGCGGGATGGGGAGAAGGAGTGGAGAGAGGGATGGAGAGAAGAAATGGAAAGGAGAGAAGGGGAGAGCAGGATGGGGAGAAAGAGGGATGGAGAGAAGGACAGAAGGAGGGATGGGGAGAAGGAAGATTGGAAAGAGAGAAGAGGAGGAGAAGGTGAGAGACGGGGACGGGTGGAGAGAAGGGGCGAAGGAGGAACGGCTGGAGGGAAGGAGGGAGAGAGACGGATGGCGAGAAGGAGGGGTGGACACACTGAAGGAGGGATGGATGGATGGATGGATGGGACAGACGTTAATGGTGGAGGAGGGAGGAGAGGGGAAAGGCAGCGGGACGGAGGGATGGAGGCGCCGGCCCCGCCGGGCATCGCCGCCTGTCCCGGGACGGCGCCGCAGCTCGGTCCGCGAGGGGGGGGGGGGGGGGGGGGTCACGAGTGTGCAGCGCCGTGCAAGCCCGGGCACGAGTGTGTTGCTCCGTGCAAGCCGGGCACGCGTGTGCAACGCCGTGCACACCCGGACAAGGTCGGGCAGCGCCGTGCAAGCCCGGGCACGCGTGTGCTGCTCCGTGCAAACCCGGGCACGCGTGTGCTGCTCCGTGCAAGCCGGGCACGCGTGTGCCGCGCCGTGCACACCCGGACAAGGTCGGGCAGCGCCGTGCAAGCCCGGGCACGCGTGTGCGGCGGTGCGCAAGCCGGAGCGGTGCGGACACGGCCCGTGAACACGGGGGGAAACTCCGGCACCGGCGAAGAGCCCCGGGGAGGAGGGGGGCAGCCGCCCCAACGCCCCCCTATAGAATCCATAGGGCCGTGCGCAGCCCGCGGGGGCCCCTGCGGCCGCGAGGAGCCGCGGGAGCAGCGGCGGCTCGTGCCGAGAAGCGCCCGGTGCGCGGCGGAGCCGTGAGGGACGCGGACCCGCGAGCAGCGGGCGGCGGGAACAGCCTTTACATCGCTCGCCGCTGTACACCGTAAATACAGATGCCCGTATAGGAACAGTATCTGAGTCCACGGCAGAAGCACGCCTATATATTTTTTTACGTAGAGGATAAATAAAAATGTTCGCACAAGCTACACATATTTCTACAGAAAGAACAGCTTGTCTGTAGCACTTCTATAGGAGAAATGTGTCTGCATACGTACTGAATAAACAGCATAAATATATATATTGATATAGGAATAATATCCCATAGCTATTTGTAAAGAAATAATATCCTGTAGGCAATACATCTATATAAGAAACGTGTCTATAAATACATACGCGATATAAATGTACTGATACAGAAATAATACAGCCAGTATTTCTGCAACAGAAATATGTCTATATCTATCGTATTTATATAATTTAACCGTAGCTGTTTGTATAGAAGTAATAACCTATAGCAAGTAAATCCATAACGGGAACTTGTCTACGTACGCGATGTAACCGCAGCTGTTCGCACGGGAAGCACAGACTCTATACGGGGTATCGCCACGGCGGTTGCCGTGCATAGGGGGTGAACGCGGAGCTGGCTGTGGCCCCGGATCCCGGGGGGGGTCTGGGGGACACGCAGCGCCCTTCGCACGGGAGCCGCGGCCCTATGGACCCCATAGGGGCCGGGGAGGGGCGGCAGGAGCCGCCGTGGGCACCGGCTGCCGCGGAGGGGACCGGAGCCGCCCGCGCCCGTGTAGGGGACCGGAGCCGCCTGTGTCCTATAGGGGACCGGAGCCGCCCGTGTCCTATAGGGGACCGGAGCCGCCCGCGCCCGTATAGGCGACAGGAGCCGCCCGCGCCCGTATAGGGGACCGGAGCCGCCCGTGTCCTATAGGGGACCGGAGCCGCCTGTGTCCTATAGGCGACCGGAGCCGCCCGTGTCCGCATAGGGCACCGGAGCCGCCCGTGTCCCGTATAGGCGACAGGAGCCGCCCGCGCCCGTATAGGGGACCGGAGCCGCCCGCGCCCGTGTAGGGGACCGGAGCCGCCTGTGTCCGTATAGGGGACCGGAGCCGCCTGTGTCCGTATAGGCGACAGGAGCCGCCCGTGTCCGCATAGGGCACCGGAGCCGCCTGTGTCCGTATAGGCGACCGGAGCCCCCCGCGTCCCGCTCGGGGACCAGCCCGGCCCGTCGCCGCCCCCCCCGCGAACCCCCCCTCGGCGGAGGATCCGGGGGGGGGGGGCGCGCGGCGCCGCCACATCAAAGCGCCGCCGCCGCCGGGCGCATCCGGTCCCGGCGCCGCGAACACGCGCGGCCGCGGGCTGTTTGCGCTCGCGGTCCCGGGGGAGGCGGCGGCGCGGGGGGGCCGCGGTGACCGCGGGTCGCCGGGGCCGGGGGGGGGCGGGACCCCCGGCCGCCCCCGCGGGGGCCGCGTAATTAGCAATTAACGGGCAATTAGCGCCGCCGCCCCGCGGCGGGAGGAAGCGGAGAGCAACAGGCGGAAAGCCGTGGGCGCGCGCACGCGGGTCGTGGGCTCGCTTGCACACGCGTGTGCCCGTGCTTGTGCACCGGCGGCTGGCGTGCCGGCTCCCGCACACGTGTGCAAATGCTCACGTGCACGCACAACCCGGGGGCTGCACGCCGGCTCCCGCACGTGTGCGTGCAAATGCTCATGTGAATGCACAACCGGGGGGCTGCACGCCGGCTCCCGCACGTGTGTGCAAATGCTCATGTGCACGCACAACCAGAGGGTCGCACGCCAGCTCCAGCACGCGTGCGAATGCTCACGTGCACGCACAGCTGCAGGTCCGTGAGATTGCTCACATGCGCGAGCGCCTGCTCGCACACCCGGGCAAGCGTGGCCCATGTGCTGGCTCGCACGCGCGTGTGCCCTGCGCAGTGACCCTGGGCCCGCGCTGCGTCTCTGCCCGGGCGGGACGTCACCGGGAGCTCGGCGGTGGCCACTGTCCCCGCTGCAAGCGATGCTGTTTGCTCAGGGCCTTTTCCCCACCGCCGGGGTCTTTCCAGTCCCCCCAAATTTCCCTTTATTACTATTTACCTTCCCTTCCTGGCAGAAGGGAACCGGGGCCCGTGACCGGGTGGTGGCTGTTAATACTCTAATTAATCAAAGTGACGAGCTGATGCCATCTCGGCAGGTCACAGGGCTTTAATTACACTGGACAGACAGACAGAGCTATCGCAGCCCGCACAGGCGTCCAGGGCAGCGTGAGCCGGGGCGATCCCGCACGCTGGCACCCGCGCGTGCAGCCGGGCACCCCCCTGCACGCCCACCCCAGCGCCGCGTGCACGCACGTGTGCAAGCAGCCCCTCGACACGCCGCTGACGGACGGGGCTGTCGCGTGCGGACACGGCCCCCCTGGCACGGACACGGCCCGCTGTGCTGCACGCTGCGTGCACACGCGTCGCGGCGGCTTGCACGGCTCCTCCGCACGGGCGCACGAACGGCGCGGGACGTCGCATCTTCTTTTCCGGTGCCTCCGCGTTTTGCCGAGCCCCGGAGGCCGGCGTGCCCTTCATGCATGTGCGCAACACGCGTGTTTGACACACACACACCCCCCCCGCTGCGACCGCGGGCAGCGCATCGGCCAGACGGCAGAAACGCTGCTCCTCGCGCCGGGCTCGTCGCTGCGGGTTGCGCACAAGCGGTGTATTTTGTGCTGCAACATCTGCGAGCAAATATCTGCAGAAAAAAGCGGCGTCTGCACAAACACGAGGGCCTCTTGGCCGGGGGGGCTCGCTCCCCTTTGCAAACGTGAAGGAAACTCGTCGCCCGCCGCCGAGGCGTGCCAACGCGGTGCGCGGGCGGCCGACGCCATCGCCAGCCCCATCGGCCAGGCCGGCCGGTGCCGCAGGAAGGTCCGCGCTCGGCACCCCGGGCTGTATCCGCCCGTACGGCCCGCAGCCATCATTAAATCATCGTTAGCTCGGTTATTCCCTGACAGCCCCGGGGGGGTTTCCCGACAGTGCCTCCAAAGTAGAGAGAAATGGAGAAATTCTCGGCTCCCGGCCGCTCCGAGAGGGGAGAACAGGCTCCATATTTCTTCATTTGAAGCCACTTTATTTCTGATGCCAGTTTTATTTAAGCATTTTACGTTTACACTTTGACACGTATCCATGTCCTGGAGAGAGAGGGCGAGAGAGGGAGATGAAATGAAAAACCCAGCGACGTGGGCGCGAGAGGCAAAGAGGCAGAACAAGCCAGTGGCCCCCCCACGCCGGGGGGGCCCCGGACAGCCGCTCCCCGCGCGCAGCGTTCGCACCCGCCCGGCACAAACGCTTGCACGGAGCGCGGGAAAGCATCGACGGGTGGGAGAGCGATTGCACCGAGCGGGGGGAAGCACGGGAAAAGGGGGAAATTTTGCATTTTTTGCAAAGCGTAGGTATTTATTGCGGGGGGGGGGGGTATGGAGAGGGTTTTGCACCGGCCAAAACCGCGGCTTGCACGAGGCCGGGCGTTGCGGCTCCGGCGGCGTCCCGCCGGCTGGGCGCCGAGCTCCGCTGGCCTCCCGCGCAGGGACGCGCCGCGCGGCACCAATTAAGCGCCGGCTGCCGGAGGCTGCGGCGAGCAGACCGCGGGCCCACGAGCGCCTCCGTCCCCCGAGCCGCCGCGCCGGCGACCCGCGAGAGGCTTTTCCGGAGCTGCATGCGCCGGCCTCGGGGCCTGGCGCTGCCGAAGCATCTGGATGCGACGGCCTCGTAATTGGGGGGGGCTGGGAGCCTCCCGAGGTCCTGGCAATTAGGGGGTTTGGGAGCCTCCGAGGTCCTTGCAATTAGGGGGTTTGGGAGTCTCCCAAGGTCTTTGCAATTAGGGGAGCTGGGACCCTCCCGAGTCTTTGGAATTAGAGGTTTGGGAGCTCCCCGCACGGCCGGGCACAGACCTCGGGGACCCCCAGCCTCATCCACACGCGGCCCAGGCCGGAGCGGCGCCGGCTCCCGCACGGTGCCAGGACCAAAATCTTCCGGCTGCCTGACCCCCCCCGCCCCGGCTCTCCCCATCCCGCGGCGCGTGTCCGTGCCGGCCGCCCCGGCTCCGCCGCGCTCCCCGGGCCCCATCCCGCTCCGGCCCGCGGCCGGATCAATGGGGCTGTCCGGGGAGGTGCGGCGCGCAGGGTAAATATTAAAGCCGGGTGCTTCGCTAATTCAAAGCATCGATCAGGCGGGGATGAGAGCAATAAATTATTGTGACAAGATGCAACTCTCACGCCGGCTCCCCGCGCCGATCGATGGGGCGCTGGGCTGCCGCTCGCAGCCGGGCCTGGCACCGGGCCCCGGCCCCGCACGGGCGGCCCGCGGCGCGCGAGGACGGCGGGGTCCCGCGAAGGTCCCGCAGCGCAAGGTCCGGGGGGGCTGTGCGATGCTCGGGGGCGTCCCCCACCCCGGCGGTCCCCAACGAGGGGTGCACAAGCTCGGCGGGGATGGGCTGGGGCTCTCGGCGTGCCTGCAAGGCTGCGCGGCGGGAGGCGGAGGCGCGTGTGCCGCAGCCGGGTTCGTGTGCACCGGGGCACGCGTGCAAGCGTGCGGGGAGCAGACGGGGTGCGTAAGCATGTCGCGTGTGTGTGTGCATGCAGGGGGATGGGGATACGTGTGCGTGTGCAACGGTATAAGGTGTGCAAGCAGGCGTCTGTGCACGCCGGCAGACTGCCGCGCAGGATGCAGATGGGGCGTGCAAGCGTGTGCGTGTGCGTGCAGGGAGACAGGACTGTGTGTGCATGTGCATGTGCACGCAGGGAGCCAAAATTACATGTGCGTGTGCAACGGGATACGGTATGCAAGTGGGTGTCTGTGCACGCCAGCAGACTGCTGAGCGGGGCGTGGTGGGGGTGTGCAAGCGTGTGCACGCAGGGCGACAGGGCTCTGCATGTGTGTGTGTGTGTGTGTGTGTGTGTGTGTGTGTGTGTGTGTGTGTGTGTGCGCAATGGGCACGGCGGGCGTCCGTGCGTGCCAGCAGACTGCCGAGCAGGGCGCAGCAGGGGCGTGCAAGCGTGTGCGTGTGCATGCAGGGAGACAGCGCAGCGTGTGCGTGTGCAACGGGGCACGGTGGGCGGCCGCGCATGCCGGCGGACTGCTGTGTGGGGCGCAGCGGGGGTGTGCAAGCGTGCGCGTGTGCACGCGTGAGTCCATGCAGCAACAGCAGCCAGCGCAGGGCTCTGCCGTGCACCAGCTTTGCAGCGGATGCGAGCGGAGGCATTTGAGGGATGGGGACAGGGAAGCAGCGATTCCCCTCCCGCCCCCCAAGCCCCCCGGCCTCAGCCCCGCTGGTCTCCGTGCCCCGAATCACACCACAGCCCCAAACCCGCGGCGGGTCTGCAAACCCCGCGGGGCAGCGCGCACGGCTCTGGCCCCCGCTCCCCCTCGGAGCCCCACGGCACGTCCCCCCGCGGGCCCGCGCGCCCGGGGCGGTTCGGCGCTGGGGCTTTGAGCTGCAGCCGGCGGAGGGGCCCCGGGGCTCGGAGCCGGAGCTCCGACCCCCGGGGCTTTGGGTTCAAACAGGATTATTTTGGGTCGATGACAAGAGCAGCCGTTCCCACCCGGCTGCGCGCAGCCCCGGGCATGGGGCTTTGCCGCCGAGCCGCACGCAGCAGCCGCGTGCAGACCCCGGCGCCGCGTCTGGGCCCGCTGCAACCCCCCCCCCCCCCCCCGGCTCCCGCTTTCCCCCCATCCGCGACGGCAGATGAGAGCTTTTCCCCGGGCCTTCCCCCCCCCCCCGGGATTGCGGGTTCTGTTTGCTTTGCAGCGGCGGGAGATCAAACGGCGAGAACATTTGCCCGCGGAGCCGTTCGGGGCAGGGGCGCAGGCGGGTGATGCGCGAGCCGGGCTGCAGCGCGGGAGGGACGGCGAAGCCGGCTCGGCTCCGGCCGCGGAGAGCAGCGTGCGCCCCCCCCCCCCCCCCCCCCAGCACCGAGCTGCCCTTCTCCCCGGGCCTGTGCACCAGTGGCACCAGTGGGCACCAGCCCTGTGCACTGGTGGCACTGGTGGGCACCAGCCCTGTGCACTGGTGGCACTGGTGGGCACCGGCCCCCTTTGGAGGAAAGGGAGCAGCGGGAGAGGAGGCGACGCGAAACCTCTTTGTGCAAAGGCGGTGCCCCCCCCCCCGCCCCCCCCCGTCGCACCCCAGGCCGCGGCCGGCAGCCCCCCGTGCCGCAGAGGGCAGGGCCGCGCCGTGGGGCGTCGGGGCGCGCGGGGGGCCGGGGCGAGGAGCGGGCGCTTTGCAAAGCAGACACGCACACGCGCCCCGGTGCAGAGACACACGCACACGGCACACGCTCGCCTTGCACGCGCGTCCCCCCCACCCCTCGGACACACGCCGCATGCCTACCCGGGGGGGCGCGTGTGCACGCGTGCACGGGGGGGGTGCATGCACACGCAGACATGCCCCTGCACACGTGTGTGCATGCAGTCAGTGCACGCACACAACTGCGCGCATGCACACGCATGCAGTGCTCAGACCCCCCCCATCTGCACCCCGGTCACGCAGCTCTCCCAAATGCGCCGCATTGTGCAACCCCCCCCCCCCCGCTGCACCCCAGCTCTGCCATGGGGGTCCCGGCCGCAGGCACCGCTGCCCCCCAGCCCCAAACCCTGGCGAGAAGGGGGGGGGGGTCGGCAGCCCGGAGCCCTGCATGCCGGGGGGGGGGGGGGGCGGGCAGCGCTGGGGCAAGGGCCTGTAGGGCTGCGGCACTGGGGGGCAGGGGGCTGCATCTGTGGGGCGCGTGGATCTAGGTCTGCGGGTCTAGGGTGGGGGGGGTCTATGGGTGTGTGGGTCTGCAGTGCACGGGGTCAGCGGGTCTGGCTGTGGGGTCTATGGGGTCTGCGGGGTTTATGGAGTCAGTGGGGTCCATGGGGTCCATGGGGTCCATGGGGTTTATGGGGTCCGTGGGGCACATGGGGTCTGTGGGGGTCTGCAGGGTCTATGGGGTGCAGCGAGGGCGATGGAGCGTGCAGGGTCTATGGGGCGTGCGGGGTCTATGGAGTCCAAGGGGTCTGTAAGGTTTACGGGGTCTATAGAGTCCGTGCAGTCTATAGGGTCCGTGGAGGCTGTGGGGTCTGTGGGGCTTATGGGGGTCTGTGGGGCTTATGGGGTCTGTGGGGTTTATGGGGGTCTGTGAGGTCCATGGGATCCCTGGAGTCCGGAGGGTCTATGGAGTCTATGGGGTCCGGGGGGGTCTATAGGGTCCGTGAGGTCTATGGGGTCCCTGCGGTCTATGGAGTCTATGGGGTCCCTGCGGTCTACGGGGTCTGTGGGGCCCGGGGGGTCTGCGGGGTGCAGGGGGCGCGGCCCCCCCGGCGCCGCCGGCTCTGCATGCGGGCAGCGTGCGGCCGCCCGGTTAGCGCTGATGGATTCGCACACTTGTCTCTTAATCTCCGGCGCGCGGATCGATTCGCTATTTCCCTTTGTTGCCAGAAACTTCGATCCTGCCCGGGGCCGGGGCCGCCGCCGCCGGGGAGCCCGAGGCCGCGGTGAGGGGCGCGGGGCCCGGCCCGGCCCGGAGGGGGTCGGCTCGGCTCGGCTCGGCCCGGCACGGTTCGGCTCGGCCCGGTTCGGCTCGGCCCGGCCCGGTTCGGCGCCGCGAGGAAACTTCGCAACTCACCGCGGGGCGGCTCCGCATGGGGCCGCGGCGGCTCCGCTCCGCTCCGGTCCGGTCCGGTCCGCTCGGCTCGGCCCGTCCTAGCAGGTGCCTCGCATCCGCGGGGGCCCAGCGGCGGCGGGGGGGGGGGGGGGGCGCGGACGGAGGGAGCGCGGCAGCGGGTACGGAGGAGTGCGGGGAGCGCGGGGACGGAGGGAGCGCGGCAGCGGGGACGGAGGAGTGCGGGCAGGAGGGGACCGAGGAGGACGGAGGGAGCGCGGCAGCGGGGACGGAGGAGCGCGGGGAGCAGCGGGGAACGGAGGAAGGAGGGAGCGGAGCAGCGGGGACGGAGGAGTGCGGGCAGGAGGGGACCGAGGAGGACGGAGGGAGCGGGGCAGGTGCCGGCCGGAGGACGGAGGACGGAGGGAGCGGGGCAGCGAGGACGGGGGAGTGCGGGAGGGAAGGAGGGAGCGGAGGAGGCAGGTGGGAGAGGAGTGCGGCCAGGAGCGGGGCCGGCGGGGAAGGAGGGAGCGGAGCAGGGGCTAGAGGAGGAGTGAGGGAGGGCGCGGGGAAAGCAGGTGGAAGAGGAGTGCGGGAAGGAGGGAGCGGGGCAGGGGCCAGAGGAGGAGTGAAGGAAGGAGGGAGCGGAGCAGGGGACAGGAGGAGAGAGGGAAGGAGGGAGCAGGGCGGCGGCGGAGGAGGAGTGCGGGATGGAGGGAGCGGAGCAGGAGACGGAGGAGGAGTGCGGGAGGGAAGGAGGGAGCGGAGCAGGGGACGGAGGAAGAGCGCGGGAAGGAGGGAGCGGGGCAGCGGCGGAGGAGGAGTGCGGCGGCCGCGGCGGGTTTAAGTAGCGGCCGAGCGCGGCCCGCGGATCGATGGATATAATTTTCCTCAAACTCGGAAAATAAAGTTCATCGCTGATCAAATTTGAAAACAGATGTCGCGGCGCGGCCCTAAATGGGCTTCGATCCGGGCGGGGGCGCGGGGGGGGCGGCGGGGAGCGCCGGGCTGCGCCGAGCGGGCACCCGGCACCCGCGGGCAGCGCCGAGCACCCCCGGGCAGCGCCAGGCACAGCGCCGAGCACCCCCGGGCAGCACCGGGCACCCCCGGGCAGCACCGGGCACCCCCGGGCACAGCGCCGAGCACAGCGCCGAGCACCCCCGGGCAGCACCGGGCACCCCCGGGCACAGCGCCGAGCACAGCGCCGAGCACCCCCGTGCAGCGCCGGGCACGTCTCTGGGTACCGCCGTGCAGCGCCGAGCACCCCTGGACACGGCCGTGCAGCGCCGGGCACCCTGGGCAGCGCCGAGCACCCCCGGGCACACCAGCGTGCAATGCTGGGCACACACTCGAGCACACCAGCGTGCAATGCTGGGCACACACCTGGACACCGTCGTGCAATGCTGTGCACACACTCGAGCACACCGCTGTGCAATGCTGGGCACACACCCGGACACCGTCGTGCAATGCTGTGCACACACCCCAGCACAGCCCCGGGCAACACCGTGCAGCGCCGAGCACTCCTGGGCACACCACCGTGCAACGGGGTGCACACGCGCGAGGGGTGTGAGGGCCGGGGGGACTATGCGTGTGAGCACGCACGGGCCAGGAGCACGGGCAGGGCGTGCGCACACAGGGGTGTGCAGACGCCTGAGAGCACACGTGTGCAGGCAGTGGCGTGTTCGTGCACATTGCTCGTGCGTGTGCATGCACAGGGAGGCATGCAGGGGTGTGCGCATACACACGGCTTTGTGCGCACAGACATGTGCGTGTGCACACGCATTTGTGCATGCGTGTGTGGGGGTGTTTCCACGTGTATGTGCACACACGTGTGTGCAGGTGTGTCTGTGTGTGCACCGTGTGGGCGCATGTTTGTATGTGCACACGGCCGCTTGCTCCCACAACACGCCAGGAGCAGACGCGTGCGTGTGCGCGGCTGCGTCTGTGTGGGGGGGCGTGCACACACCCCTGCACACGCACACACACGCGTGTGAGGGCTCGCAGTAGTGATTAAATGGCAGGTGAGGCTCCATCAAGGGCCCAAGCTGCCGGTGCACTGTGCACATGTGTGAACGCGAGTGTGTGCGCGCGTGCGGGAGCGAGGCCCTCGGCGGGAGGCATCACCTGCCGCTTGATGTCCTGGTGCTCGCACGCAGCGCAGAGCCCCGCGCGGAGGCGGCGTGCCGGGGTCGTGCACACACACACACACACACACACACACACACGTGTGACACACGCAACCCCGCTGTGCACATGCCTCTGCTATGCACGGGGACGCACACACACACACACACACGCCCGTGCAAACGCAGCACGCACGTGCACACGCATCCTGCAAGCGCCCGCGTCCAGCCTCCCGCACACCCACGCGCAGCAGGCGTGCACCGCCGCACCCGCGGGCACACGCGTGCACACGCCGCGGCTGTCACCCCGGCGCTGGCCTCTTCCCTGAAGAGGGACCTCGTTAGCGCCTGCGGATAGTTAAATTAAGGGGCAGCTAAGGGCACTCGAGTGCATTCGCGTGCGTGCACGGAGCGCGGCGGGGGGGGGGGGGGGTGCGCCGGGGGGGCGGCGGGACGCGATGGACGGAGGTGCCCGGCCCGGGGGGTGCACGTGCCTGGGCCCCCCCGTGACGTCGCTGCTTTTTGGGGCTGGGGGTGGCGTTTCCCACCCCCATCCCCATGCTCATCCCGGGGGGTCCCCACATTTGGGGCTGGAGGCTGCATTTCCCACCCCAAATCCTGCTCTCCCCTGGGGGGGGGTCCCCACGTTTGGGGCCGGGGGTGGCATTTCCCACCCCGCTCCCATGCTCATCCTGGGGGGTCCCACGTTTTGGGGCTGGGGGCTGCATTTCCCACCCCATCCTCATGCTTCCCGGGGGGGGGCGTCCCCACATTCAGGGCCGGGGGTGGCGTTTCCCACCCCAAACCCTGCTCTCCCCCAGGGGGTCCCCACGTTTTAGGGCTGAGGGCTGCGTTTCCCACCCCAAATCCTGCTCTCCCCCGGGGGGGGTCCCCACATTTTAGGGCCGGGGGCGGCGTTTCCCACCCCAAACCCTGCTCTCGCCTGGGGGGGGGGTGTCCCCACATTTTAGGGCTGGGGGCTGCATTTCCCACCCCAAACCCTGCTCTCGCCCGGGGGGGGTCCCCACGTTTTAGGGCCGGGGGCTGCATTTCTCACCCCAAACCCTGCTCTCGCCCGGGGAGGGGTCCCCACGTTTTAGGGCCGGGGGCGGCGTTTCCCACCCCAAACCCTGCTCTCGCCTGGGGGGGGGGGTCCCCACGTTTGAGGCTGGGGGCTGCATTTCTCACCCGAAACCCTGCTCTTGCCCAGGGGGGTCCCCACATTTTAGGGCCGGGGGTGGCGTTTCTCACCCCAAACCCTGCTCTCGCCCGGGGGGTCCCCGCGTTCAGGGCCGGGGCGGCGTCCCCCACCCCGCGGCCGCGCTTGCCCGGGGGTCCCTGGGCGGCCGCCCGGCTCCGGCGCGTGCTGGGGGTCCGGCCGCCGGCGGGGGGGCCGGGCAGGAGCCGTGTGTGTTTTCGTATCTGTCTGGTCTCCTGGAATTATGAAAAATACCACCATCGACAGCGCGCCTCAGGTTCGATTAAGGCAGATAGGACATGACAGGCCCCGATCAATAGCAGGCCCGTCCTATAAAGTGTCAAGTAATGAATCAATTTCGACTAAATTTTCCATTTTTCAGGGGCCGTTCGCAGAGAGAAGAATATCCTCTTTTGTAAAGATATTATTATCGATTGCGGCGGCAATTTGACATCAGGGGTAGTTAATTCCACTCAGAATAAAATTGAAAACACTTGAGAACGAAGAGAGAGAGAGAGAGACAAAGGAAGAGAGGGAAGGGGGAGGGGAGGAGAGGCAGAAGGGGAAAGGGAGAAAGAAAGAGGTGGACGGCGGGACGGAGGGACGGAGGGGGCAGAGAGCGCGGGCTGCGCGTCCGGCACGGGCAGGGAGCCGGGTCGGCAGGGAGGGATGGAGGCGACGGAGGGATAAAGGGGTGGTGGAGGGACGGAGGGGAGACGGAGGGATAAAGGGGTGATGGAAGGATGGAGGGGAGACGGAGGGATAAAGGGGTGATGGAGGGATATAGGGGAGATGGAGGGATGGAGGGGAGATGGAGGGATATAGGGGAGATGGAGGGATAAAGGGGAGATGGAGGGATATAGGGGAGATGGAGGGATGGAGGGGAGACGGAGGGATAAAGGGGAGACGGAGGGATATAGGGGAGATGGAGGGATGGAGGGGAGACGGAGGGATAAAGGGGTGATGGAGGGATATAGGGGAGATGGAGGGATGGAGGGGAGACGGAGGAATATAGGGGAGATGGAGGGATAAAGGGGAGATGGAGGGATATAGGGGAGATGGAGGGATGGAGGGGAGACGGAGGGATAAAGGGGAGACGGAGGGATATAGGGGTGATGGAGGGATGGAGGGGAGACGGAGGGATAAAGGGGTGATGGAGGGATATAGGGGAGATGGAGGGATGGAGGGGAGACGGAGGAATATAGGGGAGATGGAGGGATAAAGGGGAGATGGAGGGATATAGGGGAGATGGAGGGATGGAGGGGAGACGGAGGGATAAAGGGGAGACGGAGGGATATAGGGGAGATGGAGGGATAAAGGGGAGACGGAGGGATATAGGGGAGATGGAGGGATAAAGGGGAGATGGAGGGATATAGGGGAGATGGAGGGATGGAGGGGAGACGGAGGAATATAGGGGTGATGGAGCAATAAAGGGGAGACAGAGATAAAGGGGAGATGAAGGGATAAAGGGAGACGGAGGGATATAGGGGAGATGGAGGGATATAGGGGTGATGGATAAAGGGGTGATGAAGGGATAAAGGGACAATGGAGGGATATAGGGGGGATGGATAAAGGGGTGATGGAGGGATAAAGGAGTAATGGATAAAGGAGTGACAGAGGGATAAAGCGTGATGGATAAAGGGGTGATGGAGGGATGCGGGGTGCCGGCAGAGGCACGGAAAGGGAGGGATGTGGGGCTGGACGGAGCGAGGCGATGGCAGCGCACGGATAAACGGGGCTGGAGGCAGAGGGAGGATGGGCAGGGACGGACAGACAGACGGACAGACATTGCCTCCCCGGGGCCCGCGCAGCCCCCGGACGCCGGGGCCCCGGGCAGCGCAGAGCGATGCCGCGCGAAGTTTGCACGTTCACCACCCGGGCGCGTAACCCGTCCCGGGTCAGGGCAGAGGGTGGCGGCAGCCCGGACGCCTGGGCCCTCGCGGGCGGCGGTGCCGGAGCGGCGTGCGGCGGCGGCCGCTATCAGCGGTGATTTAGCTGTCAGCCGGCGAGCGGGGAAGCAGCAGCTTCGCAATTGCTGCGTCCAGCCAGCCCCGGAGCAAAGCGTCCCCCAGCCCCGCTGTCCCCCCCCCCCCCCGTGTGGCGCAGCCGGGAGCACCGCGGTCCCGCAGGCGCCGGCCCCACGGCAAGCCCCGGCCTGCCCCATGGCGACGGGGCGCAGAGATGAGGGGCGACCTGTGCTCTGTGTGCGTGTGTGTTTGTGCATCAGTGCACGTGTGTGTGCAGTGGTGCATCTGTGTGTGTGTGTGTGTGTGTGCATGTGTCTGCACGCATCGGTGCACGTGCATGCACGCGTTTGTGTGTATTCCCCTGCAAAGGCTTTTTTTTGCAAGCGTGCGTTTGCAAGTTGCGCACACAACTGTGCGTGTGTGCGTGTGTGTGTGTGTGTGCGCGCACGTGTGTGTCCATTTGCATCGCGTGTTTGTGCATGTTCCTGGATGTCTCTGCACATGTGCTGCCTGTGTGTGTTTGCACATGTGCCCATGCCGGTTTGCGGGTGCACACACGCATGTTTGCGCGTGTGCATGCGTGTTTGTGCTCCTGGCTGTCCCGTGGCATGTGCCCAGCGTGTTTGCACGTCCGTGCTCCGCAGCCGGCGTGCCGCTGCATCCCAGCCGCCCGCGTGGGCCCGGGCTGCGGTGAGACGGCAACGCACCTGCCGCGGCAGCCCGGACGCCTGGGCCCTTTCCCAGCGCCGGAGGGGAGCGAGGTCTTGGAGCAGGGAGGACTGGGAGCCCCCCCGGACGCCGGGGTCCTCTCCTCGCGCCCAGGGAGGGAGCCGGCGCGTCCGAGGGCTGCTCCAGTCGCCAGGCCCAGGACGCCTGGGCCCCCTCCCCGCCCGCGGCTCTGCCTCCTGCCCTGCTCTCCTTGGCCTGGGGCACTTCGGGGTCGGAGCAACCAGCGCCCTCGATTCCCGGCTCCGCGGAGCTGGCGTGGCGCCCGGACGCCTGGGACCCTCGGCCTCGAGGCCGGCGCAGCGCCCGGACGCCTGGGCCCGTGCCGGGGCTCGGCGCGGCGGCGGGGCAGGGGTGGGTGGGCGCCGCGGGAGGGGGGGGAGGAAGGGGTGTTTCCGCCCTCGCCTATTTGTATATTCCGAGCTCATGAGCTACATTATTCGGGAGAAAATGAATCTTTCATGACTGATTTGTCGACGCCTCTCCTGGCCCCGTTGTTGTTTAATGTTTCAATTTGGAGGAAGCAAACATTCAATCAGGCGGATTAACTGTTTAATGCGTGTCATCAGTCAAGCTGTCTGCTACAGGGCAGCGCCGGCGCCGCCGGAGCAGGCCGGGCTCCGCGCGCCCGTCCCGGCCCCGGGCGCCCCGGGGTGCCGCTCGGCCCTGCCCTGCGCCCGGCTCCCCGGCAGCGCGGCCGCCGGCACCAGCCGGGCGCGGGGACGGGATGCGGGATGCGGGGATGGCATTCGGGATGCGGGGACGGGGTGCGGAACTTGGGGACGGGGTGCGGGATGCAGGGACGGGATGCGGGGACGGGATGCGGGACATGGGGACATGGGGACAGGACATGGGGACGCGGTGCGGAACTTGGGGACGGGGTGCGGGATGCAGGGATGGGATGCGGGGACAGGGCACGGGACATGGGGACAGGGATGAGGCATGGGACATGGGGACATGGGGACAGGACATGGGAACGGGGTGCGGGATGCGGGGATGGGGTGCGGGATGCGGGGACGGGGCGCAGGACATGGGGACAGGGATGAGGCATGGGACATGGGGACATGGGGACAGGGTGTGGGATGCAGGGATGGGGCGCAGGACATGGGGACAGGGCACAGGACATGAGGACAGGGTGCGGGACATGAGGACAGGGTATGGGACACTGGGCATGGGGACAGGACACAGGAACAGGGCACGGGATGTGGGGACAGGGAAGGAGGGACAGGGACAGGGCAATGGGGACAGGGCAATGGGGACAGGGCACAGGGCATGGGACACGGGGACAGGGCATGGGACGTGGGGACAGACAGGGCATGGGGATGGGGCACAGGGCATGGGACATGGGGACAGGGCAATGGGGCACAGGGGCAGGACATGGGGATGGGGTAGGGGGCATGGGAACGAAGCATGGGACGTGGGGACAGGGCACAGGGACAGGGCACGGGGACAGGGCATGTGGCATGGGGACAGGGCATGGGACATGGGGAGCTGGCATGGACAGGGATGGGACATGGGGACAGGACACGGACACGGACACAGGGGCTGCCACCCGCCGGGGACAGGCGGTGGCACAGGGAGCTGCCGCGGGACAGGACGGGACGGGACGGGGGGGGGGTCGCTCTGGTCACCTGCCCCTTCCCCTTGTCCCGGTGTCCGGGAGGGGACCCAGGCGTCCGGCAGCACGTGGGGGGGGGGGGATCGTCACGTCGGCGCTCACAGGGTTAAAGCCAGGAGGGTGCCCCCCCCAATACAGCTATCACCCCCCCCATAACCCCCCCTTGTCCTCCAGCAGCCCCCCGGACGCCTGGGTCCCCTCCCGGGCGCCCTCAGCCTTGCCGGGGGGGCAGCGGTGACCCCCCCCCGGGGGGGCCTGGGCCGGGGGGGGTGTCGGCAGCCCCCGCCGGTGCGGGTCGGGCGGGGGGGGTTGGCGGATACGGCCCGCTCCCTCCTTAATTGCTCCGCGGAGATTTACGGCAGAGCCGGGCGGGGGGGGAGCATCTCCCCGGAGCCGGGAGGGGGCCCAGGCGTCCGGGCGTGATCCCCCCCCCCCGCGAGGGGCGGGACTGTGTCGGGACCGGGGCCGGGGGGCGTCTGCGACCGAGGGGGAGCCGGGACCGCCGGGGACGGGGGGGTCCGTGTGTCCCGGTACCGGTAGGGACGGGGGGGTCCCGGCCGGTCCAGGGGGTCCCAGCCCGGTGCAGGGGGGTCCCGACGGGGTCCAGGGGGGGTCCCGGGCGGGTCCAGGGGGTCCCGGGCTGCCCGGGGGGCGCGGTGCAGGGGTCCCGCCCGGTCCAGAGGGGGTCCCGCCCGGTCCGGGGGGTGCCGGGCAGGGGGGTCCCGGTCGGGTCCAGGGGGTCCCGGTCTAGGGGGTCCCGCCCGGTCCGGGGGGTGCCGGGCAGGGGGGTCCCGGTCGGGTCCAGGGGGTGCCGGTCTAGGGGGTCCCGGGGGGGTCCGGGGGGTGCCGGCGCAGGGGGTCCCGCCCGGCGCAGGGGGGTCCCGGGCGGGTCGGGGGGTCCCGGGCGGCGCGGGGGCGGCGGGCGGCGCGGCGGGCCCGGGCAGCGGAGCGCGGCGGCCCGGCGCGCTGATCAATATTCGATTTAGGTGCTAATTCGCCGCCTCTCCGCAGCTGTCAGCGGGTGATGTATGGGCGGGCGGCGGGGGTCGCCGCGAACCGGCGCCGGCTCCGCCGAACAATGGGCCGGGGGGGCACGGGGCACCGACCCCCCCCCCCCCGCGGGTCCCGCCGGACCGGGCGGGGCCGGGCGGCACCGGGGCACCGGCAGCGGCCGGGAGCCGCCGGGCCCGGCACAGCGCGGAGGGGCCGTAACTGCCCCCCCCCGGGCCGGGAGACCCAGGAACCAGCCCCCCCCACCCGGGCCGGGGGACCCCAGAACCAGCCCCCCCCCCCCCTCCCGGGCCGGGGGACCCCAGAACCAGCCGCATTTGGGCCACCAGACCCCCAAATCAACCCCTTTGGGGCCACAGGACCCCCCAAAACCAGCCCTTCCTCGGCCAGGGGACCCCAAAAAACAGCCCCTTTTGGGCTGGGGGACCCCAAAACCAGCCCCCCGGGGGTAGGGGACCCCAGAACCAGCTGCTTTTGGGCCACAGGACCCCCAAAAACAGCCCTTCTTGGGCTAGGGGACCCCGTAACCAGCCTCCGAGTCTGGAGACCCCCGTAACCAGCCCCTTTTGGGCCGTGGGACCCCCAAAACCAGCCTCTGAGTCTGGGCACCCCAAAATCAGCCCTTCTTGGGCCAGGGGACCCCAAAACCCAGCCCTTCCTGGGCTAGGGGACCCCATAAACAGCCTCCGAGTCTGGAGACCCCCAAACCAGCCCTTCCTGGGCCATGGGACCCCAAAAAACCAGCCCCTTTGGGGCCGAGGGCCCCCGAAACCAGCCTCTGAGTCTGGAGAACGCCCATAACCAGCCCCTTTTTGGTCAAGTGACCCCCAAACCAGCCCTTCCTGGGCCATGGGACCCCCATAACCAGCCCTTCTCGGGCCAGGGGACCCCCAAACCAGCCCTTCCTGGGCCATGGGACCCCCATAACCAGCCCTTCTCGGGCCAGGGGACCCCCAAACCAGCCCCTTTTGGGTCAAAGGACCCCAAAACCAGCCCTTCTTGCTCCAGGGGACCCCCAAACCAGCCCCTTTTGGGTCAAAGGACCCCAAAACCAGCCCTTCTTGCTCCGGGGGACCCCCAAACCAGCCCCTTTTGGGTCAGGGGATGCCGTAACCAGCCTCCGAGCCTGGGGACCTCCCCCATAACCAGCCCCCCCACCACCGCGCACCCCCAGAGCCCCCCATAACCAGCCTCACAGGGGCGAGGGCGCCCCACAACCAGCCTCCCCCATGCCGGGCACCTCGGGGGGGGGGGGGTCCCTGTCGCAGCCCCCCAGACCGGGTCCCCCGCGTCTCTCCCTCCCCCGTTTCCCCCCCTCCCGGGACCCCCCTCGTCCCCCCCCCTCGCGTTTGGCCCCCCCGCGCCGGCGGGGGCTGCTCCCACTCGCGGCGAAGATGGATCGCGGCGGCGGCGCCGCTCTCCGCCGGCCGCACTTTAATTAACACTTTAGTTAATTAGTTCGGGCCCATTTACGAGTAAAATGTTTTTATTAGGGAATTTGCATGGCGGCGCGGGGTGATGGATGGCGCGTCCCCGCGGAGCCACCCCGGTGCGCGCCGCGCCGTAAACAGGAATCAATCAGGGGGGGCGCGGGGGGGCCGGGGACACCCGGGGAGGGGGGGACACCGCGGCGCGGGGTGCGCCTGGCTCGGGGCCGGGGCTGGGGGGCTTCAGGGTGCTCCTGGGGGGCTTCAGGGTGCTCCTGGGGGGCTTTGGGGTGCTCCTGGGGGGTTTCAGGGTGCTCCTGGGGGGCTCCGGGGTGCCCCTGGGGGGCTTTGGGTGCTCCTGGGGGGCCTTGGGGTGCTCCTGGGGGGCCTTGGATGCCCCTGGGGGGCTTTGGGGTGCCCCTGGGGTCCTTGGGGTGCCCCTGGGGTCCTTGGGGTGCTCCTGGGGGGCTTTGGGGTGCCCCTGGGGTCCTTGGGGTGCTCCTGGGGGGCTTTGGGGTGCTCCCGGGGGGGCCTTGGGGTGATCCAGGGGGGCTCCGGGGTGCTCCCGGGGGGGCTGTAGGGTGCTTCCGGGGAGACTTTGGGGTGCTCCTGGGTCTGGGTCGGGGCTGAGTATAGGGGGGGCCTTGGGGCGCTTCTGGGGGTCTGTAAGGGGCTTCTAGGGGAGCTTCAGGGTGCTCCGGGAGGTCCTTGGGGTGCTTCTGGGGGTCCTTGGGGAGATTCGGGGGGACTTCGGGGTGCTCCTGGCTCGGGGTTGGGGCTGGGTGTGGGAGGGGTCTTGGGATGCTCCGGGGGAGTCTTGGAGCGCTCCTGACTCGGGGCTGGATATCAGGGGGGTCTTTGGGGTGCTCCTGGGGCTGGGTTTGGGGTGGGGGCCTGCCCCGTTGCCCCGTGTCCCTACTGACGGCGGCGGGTCGCCCCGGGCTCGGAGCCGGCCCCAGCTCGGGACAGAGCTGCCCTCGTGTGGGAGCGGGGCGCACTGCAGCGGGGCGGCCGGACGCCTGGGCCCCCGCGGGCAGTGGGGTCTGTGGGGCGGAGCGGGGCCCCCGGACGCCTGGGACCTCGAGCACCGGGACCCCGAGCACCCCCCCCGCCCCACAGCCCCCAACACCCCTCTGCCCCCCTGCAGCCTGTTCTCTGCCCTACAGCCCCCCCATCCCCTTCTGCCCTATAGCCCTCACACCCCTCTCTCTCCCCTATGGGTCCCTATACTCCTCTCCCCCCCCATACCCCCTTCTGCCCTATAGGCCCCGCTCTCTGCCCCCCATGCCTCCTTCTGCCCCATAGCCCCCATGCTCCTCTCTGCCCCCAAATCCCCTCTCTGCCCCCATGCCTTCCTCTGCCCCATAGCCCCCCAGCCCCATAGCCCCAGCCCCCAAGCCCCCCATCTGCCCCATGTCCCCCCTGCCCCCATAGCCCCCAAACCCCCATCTCCCCACGCCCCCCTGCCCCATAGCCCCCTGCCCCCCCTCTTCCCCATAGCCCCCATAATCCCCCCACCCCGCTGCCCCATAGCCCCTCTGCCCCCCAGCCCCCGCCTGCCCCTGCCCCCCCGCCCGGCCGGGCCCGGCGCGGCGGGCGGCAGCCGATAAATCTTCATCAGGCGGCGGTGATTAACGGGGGGGCGGCGGGGAGCGGGACCTGCCCATTAGCGCTAATGGGAAGATGGAGAGGGGCTGTCGCCGCCGCCCCCGCGCCCCCCCCCCCGCCCCGCGCCGCCGCCTGCGCCGGGGGGGCAGGACCGGGGGACCCGGGGGGGCAGCACCGGGGGGGCAGCACCGGGGGAGCCGGGGGGGCAGGACCGGGGGGGCAGGACCGGGGGAGCCGGGGGGGCAGGACCGGGGGGGTCCGGGGGGCAGGACCGGGGCAGAGCTGGGGGGCAGCGCTGGGGGGGCAGGAACGGGAGGACCGGGGGACCCGGGGGGGGGCAGGACCAGGGGAGCCGGGGGGGCAGGACTAGGGGGGTCCGGGGGGCACCGGGGCAGAGCGGGGGGGCAGCGCTGGGGGGGCAGCGCTGGGGGGACTGGGGGACCCGGGGGGGCCGGGCAGGAGGCGAACTGAGGGGGCCAGGACTGGGGGGGCAGGGGAGGGAGGGGGGTCTGGCGAGAGGGATGGAGGGTGGATGGAGGGATGGAAGGAGATACAGGGGCAGACGGATGGAGGGAGGGAGGGAGGGGTGGAAGGATGGAGATGGAGGGGCGCAGGGGTGGATGGATGGAGATGGAGGGGCGCAGGGGTGGGTCCGCGAGGGGTCTGTGAGGGGTCCGCGGGGTCCCCTGTGGCTTCCGGGGTCCCCAGCAGTCCCTGGCGCCCCTTTGTGGGGCCTGGGGGTTCCTGGGGGCTCTGGGGGCTCCCACCCTGCTGGGGGGCCCTGGGGGGCCCCCATGGTCTCTGAGGACCCCACGTCTGCCTGGGCCGGGGGGGGGGCACAGCTCGGCCCCCGAAACGCCGCCAACCCCCCTTGCACCGCGCCCCCCCCACAGCCAGCAGCCGGGGGGGGGAAGGAGGGAGGGAGACTACATCTCCCAGAGTGCCCCGCGCGGCGCCTCGCTCTCCCGGCGTGCCTTGCGCCGCGCCCCGCCCGCGCCGCGGCGCCCCCCCGCGCTGCCACGCGGCACCGCGCTTCCGCCCCGCGCAAGCCGCGAGCAGGTGAGGGCGGGGGCGGGTCGCCATGGCGACGGGGAGCCCCGGGTGCGGGGGGGGGTCGCCATGGCGACGGGGAGCCCCGGGTTGGGGGGGGGGGCTGTCCCGGATACCCCCCACCGCAGGCCGATCCGGGCCCCATAACCCCCCCCCCGCCCCAAAACCCCCCTGCGGCCCCATAGAGACAAGGCGTGAGCCCCCCCGCCCCAAAACTGCCCTGCAGCCCCATAGAGACAAGGCTTGAGCCCCCCCCGCCCCAAAACCGCCCTGCAGCCCCATAGAGACAAGGCTTGAGCCCCCCCCCACCCCAAAACCCCCCTGCGGCCCCATAGAGACAAGGCTTGAGCCCCCCCTGCCCCAAAACTGCCCTGCAGCCCCATAGAGACAAGGCTTGAGCCCCCCCCGCCCCAAAACTGCCCTGCAGCCCCATAGAGACAAGGCTTGAGCCCCCCCCCACCCCAAAACCCCCCTGCGGCCCCATAGAGACAAGGCTTGAGCCCCCCCTGCCCCAAAACTGCCCTGCAGCCCCATAGAGACAAGGCTTGAGCCCCCCCCGCCCCAAAACTGCCCTGCAGCCCCATAGAGACAAGGCTTGAGCCCCCCCCCGCCCCAAAACTGCCCTGCAGCCCCATAGAGACAAGGCTTGAGCCCCCCCCGCCCCAAAACCACCCTGCAGCCCCATAGAGACAAGGCTTGAGCCCCCCTGCCCCAAAACTGCCCTGCAGCCCCATAGAGACAAGGCTTGAGCCCCCCTGCCCCAAAACTGCCCTGCAGCCCCATAGAGACAAGGCCTGAGCCCTGCAACTCTGACCCAATTTAGCCCCCCCCCCCAAGTCTGCAATGGGATATTCCAACCTCATATTTTTTTGGGGGGGGGGCTGTGATCCCCTATAACTCCCCCCGTCACCCCCCAGCACCATGGCGGGGACGCCCCCCCAGGAGCATCTCTTCAACCCCACCACGGAGAACGACCCCCTGGCCGGGCTGGGCAGCAAGTGAGGATGGGGGGGGGTCCCGTGGGGTGGGGACATCCCCATGCTGTGGGGCAGGGCAGCCATGGGGCAGAGGGAGATGGGGGGGGGCCTGATGTGGGAGCCGTGGGGCAGAGTGCGCTGCCGTGGGTTCCCTCTGGTTTGGCCCTTTAGGATGCCGTGGGTCAGGGCCACTGTGGGGCACAGGGATGCTGTGGGGCACAGGGATGCCACCGTGGGCCCAGCTGTGTCCGGGCTGTGGGGATGGATGGCGTGGGAGCCGTGGGGCAGGGCGTGCTGCAGTGGGTCAGCCCTGGTGTGTCCTCCAGGGTGCTGTGGGTCAGGCCCGCCGTGGGGCAGAGGGGTGCTGTGCAGCAGGGCTGCCATGGGGCAGAGGGATGCCGTGGGGCAGAGGGGTACCATGGGTCGGGGCTCCCGTGGGGCAGAGGTTGCCGTGGGTTAGGGCTGCCATGGGTCGTGGCCACCATGGGTTGATGCCTCCGTGGGTTGGAGCCACGGTGGGGCAGAGGGCTGCCATGGGTCAGGGCTGCCGTGGGGCAGAGGGTGCCACAGACTGGGCCGCCGTGGGACAGACAGTGCCATGGGGCAGGGGATGCTGCGGGCCGGGCCGCCGTGGGGCTGCAGACACAGTGGGGCAGGGGATGCTGTGGGGCAGGGGGTGCCCCAGGCCGGGCTGCCATGGGACTGTGGGCGCAGTGGGGCAGGGGATGCCGTGGGGCAGGGGGTGCCATGGGGCAGAGAGTGCCGTGGGCTGGGCCGCCGTGGGGCAGATGGTCCCGTGGGGCAGAGGGTGCCGTGGGCCGTGGCCACCATGGGGCAGAGGTTTCCATGGTCTGTGGCTGCCATGGGGCAGAGGGTGCCGTGGGCCGTGGCTGCTGTGGGGCAGGGGGTCCCGTGGGGCAGAGGGTGCCGCAGGCCGGGCCGCCGTGGGGCAGCGGGTGCCGTGGGGCTGAGCGTGTCCCGCAGGCTGGCGGCGCTGCCGGGGCCGGCGCGGCAGTGGCTGGAGGCGCGGCGCGTGGGGGTCCGGCCGTGGGGCAGGGGGTGCCGTGGGGCGGCGGGTGCCGTGGGGCAGCGGGTGCCGTGGGGCAGCGCGTGTCCCGCAGGCTGGCGGCGCTGCCGGGGCCGGCGCGGCAGTGGCTGGAGGCGCGGCGCGCGGGGGTCCGGCCGTGGGGCGCCTTCCTGGACCAGCGGCGCTTCGGGACCCCCCGCTCCTTCGGGGAGCTCTGCCAGCGCCTGGCCCGCAACGGCGAGCGCTTCCAGAGCAACTACCTCTGCGTCTTCCTCGGCCTCATCCTCTACTGCCTGTGAGCCCGGGGCGCCGGGGGGCGGGGGTGCTACGGGGTGGGGGGGTGGAGGGGGTCTGGGGGTGCTATGGGGCAGGATGGGGTGGGGTGGGGTCTGAGGCTGCTGTGGGGTGGGAGGAGGGGGCTGGGGTGAGGGTTTGGGGCTGCTATGGGGTGGGGGGCAGGGGTGGGGTCTGGGGCAGCTATGGGGCGGGACGGGGGCAGGGGTGGGGTCTGGGGCTGCTATGGGGTGGGAGGAGGGGGCAGGGGTGGGGTCTGGGGCTGCTGTGGGGCGGGATGGGGCGGGGTGGGGTCTGGGGCTGCTGTGGGGTGGGAGGAGGGGGCTGGGGTGGGGGTCTGGGCCTGCTATGGGGTGGAACGGGGGCAGGGGTGGGGTCTGGGGCAGCTATGGGGCGGGATGGGGGCAGGGGTGGGGTCTGGGGCTGCTGTGGGGCGGGATGGGGCGGGGTGGGGTCTGAGGCTGCTGTGGGGCGGGAGGAGGGGGCTGGGGTGGGGTCTGGGGCTGCTATGGGGTGGGGTTGGGGGGTCAGGGGTGGGGTCTGGGGCTGCTGTGGGGCAGGAGGGGGTGTTAAGACTGCAATGGGGCAGGAGGGGGGTCAAGGGTGGGGGTTTGGGGGCTGCTGTGGGGCAGGAGGGGGGGTTGAGGCTTCAGTGGGGCAGGATGGGGGGCAGGGGTGGAGGTTTAGGGGCTGTTATGGGGCAGGAGGGGGGGTCAGGGCCGGGGATTGTGGTGCTGCTATGGGGCAGGACAGGGAAGGTCAATGTTGATGACATTGGGGGCTGCCGTGGGGCTGCTGTGGGGCAGGATGGGGGGGGGTTTGGGGGTGCCGTGGGGCGGCCGTGGGGCAGGGGGCCCCCGTGTGCCCCACACGCCCCCCCCCCCGCCCCCCAGCATCACCTCCCCGCTGCTGCTGGTGGCTCTGGGCGTCTTCTTCGGCGCCTGCTACGTCGTCCGCCTGCGCGCCCAGCAGGCCCCCCTGGTCCTCTTCGGTGAGACTGGGGGCACTGGGAGGGACTGGGAGGCCATCAGCAGGGACCGGGGGGCACTGGGAGGGCATCAGGAGGGACTGGGGGGTGCTGGGAGGCACTGGGAGGGCATCAGGAGGGACTGGGGGGCGCTGGGAGGCACTGGGAGGGAGTCAGGAGGGACTGGGGAGGCATCAGGGGGCACTGGGAGGGAGTCAGGAGGGACTGGGGGTTGCTGGGAGGCGCTGGGAGGGAGTCAGGAGGGACTGGGGGGCACTGGGAGGCACTAGGAGGCTGTAGGGAAGCACTGGGAGGCACTGGGAGGGCATCAGGAGAGACTGGGGGGCAGTGGGAGGGCATCAGGAGAGACTGGGAGGCACTGGTGGGCACTGGGAGGGCAGTAGGGGAGCACTGGGAGGCACTGGTGGGCACTGGGAGGGCATCAAGAAGCACTGGGAGGGCACTGGGAGGCACAGGGGGCACTGGGAGGGCACTGGGAGGCACAGGGGGCACTGGGAGAGCATCAAGAGGCACTGGGGGGCACTGGGAGGGCATCAAGAGGCACTGGGGGGCACTGGGAGGGCATCAGGAGGGACTGGGGGAGGCACTGGGAAGGACTTGGAGCACTGGGAAGCCCTGGGGGAGGCACTGGGAGGAGTGGGAGGCCTTGAGAGCAGGCTGAGCACTGGGATGCCCAAGCAGGGGGGTACTGGGAGCACTGGGAAAGGTGGGGGGGGTCCTCAGCACCCCCCCGACCCCCGTGTGCCCCCCCAGGCCGGGAGCTGACCACGGCCCACCAGTACGGGCTGGCCGGGGGCGTCTCCCTGCCCGTCTTCTGGCTGGCGGGGGCCGGCGCCGCCGTCTTCTGGGTGCTGGGTGAGTGACCCCCCCCCCCCAATAACCCCCCCAAATAACCCCCCCCCAAAACTGCCCCCCCAACTCCCCCCCCCAAATAACCCCCCCAAACTGCCCCCTGAAAATCTGCCCCCCCAAAACTGCCCCCCCCAAACTGCCCTCCCTGAACCCCCCCAAACTGCCCCCAGCATGTGGCCTGGGGGGGGCCAGTTTGGGGGGGGCTCGGGGTGTGTGGGGGGGTCCCGGCTCGTCCCTGACCCCCCCCCCGTTGTCCCCCCCCCCCCCCCCAGGGGCGACGCTGGTGGTGATCGGGTCGCACGCCGCCTTCCGCCAGCTCGACCCCCCCGAGGCCCCCGAGCTGCAGATGGAGCCCGTGTGAGACCCCCCCCCACGGCTGCTGCGACCCCCCCCCGGGGGCAACCACACCCTCCCAGGGCAGCAGTTGCCCCCCAACATTGCACCCCCCCCCCCAAATCCCCCAACCCCCCCAACACAGCAGAACACCCCAAAATGCTGCATCCCCCCGAGCCCCCCCGCTGCACCCCCCCAGCCTCTCCAGCCCCCCCCAGAACACCCCCAAGCACCGCCCCACTGCCACCCCCCCACTGTCAACCCCCCAAAATACACCCCCGCACTGTCACCCCCCAATGCACCCCCCCCAAAAGGCAGCCCCCCCCCACTGCATCCCCCTGCTGCACCCACATATGACCCCCCACAGCACCCCTTTATTTGGGGGGGGGCATGTGGGGGCAGAGCCCTACTGCCCCCCCCCAGTGTCTCCCTGCCACAGGACCAGGGGGGATCATGGCCCCCCCCAGCCGAGCTGCCCCCCATTGCCGCAATAAAGCTGTTGTGTGTCCGGCCACACGCGTGTGCGTGGCTTTTTTTTGGGGGGGGGGCACCCAGGAAAAGCGTGTGCGTGTGGCACGCGTGCACGGCTGCACAGGCTCACACGTATGTGCCACACGTGTGCTTGGCCCTGGCATGTGCTGCACACGTGTGCCCCCAGAGCTCCCTGCACACACCTGCGCGTGTCCTGTATGTGTGGGCCACACGCGTGTGCATCCTCACGTGTGTGTGCATCCCCCATGTACCCTCGTGCAGGCCACACGCGTGTGCATCCTCACGTGTGTGTGCATCCCCCACGTACCCTTGTGCAGGCCACACGCGTGTGCATCCTCACGTGTGTGTGCATCCCCATGTACCCTTGTGCAGGCCACACGCGTGTGCATCCTCACATGTGTGTGCATCCCCATGTACCCTCGTGCAGGCCACACGCGTGTGCATCCTCACGTGTGTGTGCATCCCCATGTACCCTTGTGCAGGCCACATGCGTGTGCATCCTCACGTGTGTGTGCATCCCCATGTACCCTTGTGCAGGCCACACGTGTGTGCATCCTCACGTGTGTGTGCATCCCCCACGTACCCTCGTGCAGGCCACACGCGTCTGCATCCTCACGTGTGTGTGTGTGTGTGCATCCCCCACGTACCCTCGTGCAGGCCACACGCGTGTGCATCCTCACGTGTGTGTGCATCCCCACGTACCCTTGTGCAGGCCACACGCGTGTGCATCCTCACGTGTGTGTGCATCCCCACGTACCCTTGTGCAGGCCACACGCGTGTGCATCCTCACGTGTGTGTGTGCATCCCCCACGTACCCTCGTGCAGGCCACACGCGTGTGCATCCTCACGTGTGTGTGTGCATCCCCACGTACCCTCATGCAGGCCACACACGTGTGCATCCTCACGTGTGTGTGCATCCCCCATGTACCCTTGTGCAGGCCACACGCGTGTGCATCCTCACATATGTGTGCATCCCCATGTACCCTCGTGCAGGCCACACGCGTGTGCATCTTCACGTGTGTGTGCATCCCCCACGTACCCTCGTGCAGGCCACACGCGTGTGCATCCTCACGTGTGTGTGCATCCCCATGTACCCTCGTGCAGGCCACACGTGTGTGCATCCTCACGTGTGTGTGCATCCCCCATGTACCCTTGTGCAGGCCACACGCGTGTGCATCCTCACATATGTGTGCATCCCCCACGTACCCTCGTGCAGGCCACACGCGTGTGCATCCTCACGTGTGTGTGCATCCCCCATGTACCCTCGTGCAGGCCACACGTGTGTGCATCCTCACGTGTGTGTGCATCCCCCACGTACCCTCGTGCAGGCCACACGCGTGTGCATCCTCACGTGTGTGTGCATCCCCCATGTACCCTCGTGCAGGCCACACGTGTGTGCATCCTCACGTGTGTGTGCATCCCCCACGTACCCTCGTGCAGGCCACACGCGTGTGCCTCCCCCCAAGCGTGTGCGTCCCCCACGCGTGTGCGCCCCTCGCAGCCCCCCGGCACCCGGGTCCCGCCGTCCCTCACGTCACTTCATCTGCTTTGCTGCCATGGCAACAGCCATCGCCTCGTCGCCACGGCAACAATCCCCCCCAATCCCCTTAAATTAGCCTGCGTCACGCCAGGCCCACGGGGACCAGGCCCCCCCGTTGCCATGGGAACAGGCCCCCGGGGTGGGGGGGGAACCCAGCGCCCCCCTCCCCAAAAAGGCCCCAGCCCGTGTTTCATTTTCTCCTTTATTTGGTAAATTCAAGTTTCTCTTTTTCACGTTTTTTCCTTTTTTTTTTTCCATTTTTTTCTTTTTTGTATTTTTTTGTCACATGACAACACGATCCCGACACGGGGGGGGAATGGGGGCCCCCCAGCCCTCGCCCCCCCCACAAGCACCCCCCACCCGCAGGAGATGGGTGGGGGGGCAGGAATTGCCCCCCGGTAATAAGGACCCCCCCCCACGCACACAGATGGGGGGGGGTCCAGGCACCCCTGGGGGGGGGATGGTGGAGGCCCCGGACCCCTGGGTCCTCTGTGCTGCTGCTGGGACCCCCCCCCATAAGGCGAGGAGACCCCCCCCCAGCCCCCCTTTTCCGGGGGGGGAGGCTGCATCCTTGCGGGGGTCGGTTTGTCCGTCTCCGAGCGGATGGTCCCGGTGCGGCATCGCGGGGTGGGGGGGGCCGGGGGGGGCTCAATAGTACGTCTCCTTCTCCACCCAACCTGCGGGAGAAAAGGGGAGCGGTGAGAATGGAGGACCCCTCCCCCCCGAGCAGCCCCCCCCCCCCAAACGCCCCCCCCGGCCCCCCACCTCCGGGGTTTCGGCGCAGGATGAGCTTGCGGATCTCGTCGTAGACGAAGATGAGGAAGCTGTAGGGGAAGGCGCAGAACCACCAGCTGGGCCTGGGGGGGGGACACGGGGGGGTTAGTGGGGGGGGCAGAGGAGCACCCCGAAACAGCAGCCCCCTGCACGCAGAGCGTGTGCGATGCAGACCCCGGGGGGGGTAGGACCCCCCCAGGAGTGCAGAGACCCCCCACAAGCAGAGACCCTCATGCAATGCCCCCCAAGAGATCAGAGCCCCCCCCAATAAGTCCAGACCCCCCCGCAATGCCCCCCAGAGGGCTAAGAGCCCCCCCAACAAGTCCAGACCCCCCCCATAAGTCCAGACCCCCATGCAGTGCCCCCCAGGGTGCCAGGACACCCCCCCCCCATGCAATACCCCCAACCCCCCCTCAGCAGTGCAGGCCTGTGGGACCCCCCCAAGGGGTGCAGCCCCCCCCAGCACAGACCCCACTCCAGGCCCCCCCACCTGCAAGGCCCCCCCGGCCCCCCACTCACTTGAGGGGGTACATGCGCAGCGCCACGTCCATGCCGGGGCAGTAGGAGAGGAAGGCGGCCAGCGCCGTCTCCTCGAAGAGCCCGAAAATCAGGATCTTATTCCTGGGGGGGGGGGAGAAAAAAATACCATGAGCCGAGACGCCCCCCCCACTGCCCCCCCCGGCTGCAGAACCCCCCTCCCACCACAGCTCTGCAAACACCCCCCCTCCCATAGCTCCCCCCCGGTGGTGGGCCCCATGGGGAGGCGCAGCCCCCCCCCTTGCCCCCCCCGCCATGTGCCCCCCCCGCGCCCCCCCCACGCACTTCATGCCCTGCTGGAAGACGGAGTTGCGGCGGGTCTTGCAGATGATGAGGTCGGCCCACTGCACCACCACGATGCTCACGAAGAACGCCGTGTGGCACGTGAACTCCACCACCTTGCGCTGCTCGTAGGTCTGCGCGGGCCGGGGGGGCACAGCGTGAGACACCCCCCCCCCCGAAAAAAAAATACACCCCCTGCCCCCACCCCACCTGCCAAACAGCCCTGAGCACAGCCGGGAGCCATGGGGAGGGGGGCGCAGAGACGGCGCCGTGCAGGGGTGCAATGAGCCCCCCATTATTCATGCACAGGGAATGGGGGGCAATGACCCCCCCCATGATGCTACGGGGGTGCACAGACACCCCGTGCACAGGAAATAGGGGTGCACAGATTCCCCCCCCCCCAATGACCGAGCAGGGGGAAAGAGGGTGCACAGCTGCTCCCAGGAAGTGGGAACAGGGCTGCACGGATGTCCTGGGAATGGGGGGGTCGGGGCTGCACGGATGCTCCGTGCTGGGGGGTCGGGGCTGCACGGATGCTCCGGGGAATGGAGGGTGCCTGGATGCTTCATGCTGGGGGGTCGGGGGGGTGCACAGATGCCCCTGGGAGTGGGGGGGTCGGGGCTGCACAGATGCTCCGTGCTGGGGGGTCGGGGGTGCACAGATGCTCTGGGGAATGGGGGGTGCCTGGATGCTCTGTGCTGGGGTGTCAGGGGTACACGGATGCCCCTGGGAGTGGGGAACAGGGGGGCACCGATGCTCCGTGCTGGGGGGTCGGGGCTGCACGGATGCTCCGTGCTGGGGGAAGGGGGCTGCACGGCTGCCCCCAGGAATGGGGGATTGGGGGTGCACAGTGCTCCATGCTGGGGGTCGGGGGTGCACGGCTGCCCCCGGGAAGGGGGAACAGGGCTGCACGGATGTCCTGGGAATGGGGGGGTCGGGGCTGCACGGATGCTCCGTGCTGGGGGCTCGGGGGTGCACGGATGTCCTGGGAATGGGGGGGTCGGGGCTGCACGGCTGCCCCCAGGAATGGGGGATTGGGGGTGCACAGTGCTCCATGCTGGGGGTCGGGGGTGCACGGCTGCCCCCGGGCCGCCCCCCCGCCCCGCTCACCCACTGCTGCCCGTAGGAGTCCTCCAGGTCGTTGACGGTGCGGTCGTCCCAGTTGAGGCGGATGCCGACCAGGCAGGAGGGCAGGAAGCCGTTCTCCGCCAGGATCACGAAGTAGGCGAAGAAGCCGCCCAGCGCCTGGATCATCCCTGGGGTGCGGGGGGGGGGTGTGTGGGCAGGGCACCCCCCCCCGGGCTGCCCCCCGCCCTGCTCTGCACCCCCCAGGGTCCCACTGCACCCCATAGTGCTTGCAGCACCCATGGGACCCCACTGCACCCCACAGTGCCCCATTGCACCCCTGGGGCTGCTCTGCACCCCACAGTGCCCCCCCACTGCACCCCATAGTGCTTGCAGCACCCATGGGACCCCACTGCACCCCTGGGGCCGCCCTGCACCCCCCCAGAGTCCCCATTGCACCCCATAGTTCTTGCAACACCCATGGGACCCCACTGCACCCCCCCAGGGTCCCACTGCACCCCATAGTGCTTGCAGCACCCATGGGACCCCATTGCACCCCTGGGGCTGCCCTGCACCCCACCATGCCCCATTGCACCCTTGGGGCTCCTCTGCACCCCCCAGATTCCCCATTGCACCCCATAGTGCTTGCAACACCCATGGGACCCCATTGCACCCCTGGGGCCGCCCTGCACCCCCCCAGAGTCCCCATTGCACCCCGTAGTGCTTGCAGCACCCATGGGACCCCACTGCACCCCTGGGGCTGCTCTGCACCCCCCCAGAGTCCCCATTGCACCCGATAGTGCTTGCAGCACCCATGGGACCCCATTGCACCCCCGGGGCCGCCCTGCACCCCCCCAGAGTCCCCACTGCACCCCATAGTGCTTGCAGCACCCATGGGACCCCATTGCACCCCTGGGGCCGCCCTGCACCCCCCCAGAGTCCCCACTGCACCCCATAGTGCTTGCAGCACCCATGGGACC
The DNA here is from genome assembly GCF_036370855.1 of Dromaius novaehollandiae. NCBI lineage: Eukaryota > Metazoa > Chordata > Aves > Casuariiformes > Dromaiidae > Dromaius > Dromaius novaehollandiae. The sequence goes on from NC_088137.1 coordinate 210,446, forward strand.
CCACTGCACCCCACACGTGCCCTACTGCACCCAGGGACCAGCCTGCACCCCACCTTGCCCCACTGCCCCCCAGGGATGCCCCGCTGCCCAAGCCGCCCCGCAGCACCCAGGGCTCCCACGCAGCCCCCCAGCTCTGCCCCCACCCCAAGCGGCCCGGCGGCCCCCCGGCTGCCCCCCAGGGCCGCCCCCCGGCGCGGCCCCGCACCGATCTGCCCGTAGGCCATGCTGATGAGCCGCTCGTTGACCAGCTTGTCCGACCGGGGGTTCCTGGGCTGCCGCTTCATGATGTCGCTCTCGGCCGCCTCGTAGGCCAGGGAGATGGCGGGGACCTGGGGGGGCCGGGGGGGTCACCGCAGCCCGGGGTGCCCCGACCCCCCGCTCGGGGTGTCCCCGCATGGGGGGTGGGTCCGCGGCTCAGGTGGGTCCAGGGGTGCCAGGGTGGGGGGACCCCAGAGGAAGAGGGGGGGTCCCAGGGATTTGGGGGGGGGTCAAGGTTGCTTGGGGCAGGGGGATTCCAGGGTTTAGGGACCTGGGGGGGGCCCAGGAGACCCCCACGGTGTCTAGGGAGACCCAGGGGGATGCGTCACCTTTAGGGGTCCTGTTTTGGGGAGTTTCGGGGGGTCTCCACGGTGTCCGGGGGGGCACCAGGGATTTGGGGGTCCCGGGGCCCTCCCGGGTTTGGGGGTCCCCCGCTCACCATGTCGGTGCCCAGGTCGATGCAGAGGATGGTGATGGTGCCCAGGGGCAGGGGGATGTTGGCCATGATGAAGAGGAGGAAGGGGGTGATCTCGGGGATGTTGCTGGTCAGGGTGTAGGCGATGGATTTCTTCAGGTTGTCAAAGATGAGGCGTCCTGGGGGGGGATGGGGACAGGCGTCAGGCCACCCCGTTGCCGTCCCCCCTCAGCCCCACAGGCCCCCAGTCCGGCCCCACGCGTCCCCACCTTCCTCCACGCCGGTGACGATGGAGGCGAAGTTGTCGTCGAGCAGGATCATGTCGGCCGCCTGCTTGGAGACGTCGGAGCCGGCGATGCCCATGGCCACCCCGATGTCGGCCTTCTTCAGCGCCGGGGAGTCGTTCACGCCGTCGCCCGTCACCGCCACGATGGCACCCTGGGGACACGGGGACGGGAGGGGTGAGGGATGGGGACCGGGACCAGGACCCATCACCGCCACGATGGCACCCTGGGGACACGGGGACGGGAGGGGTGAGGGATGGGGACCGGGACCAGGACCCATCGCTGCCCCGATGGCACCCTGGGGACACGGGGACGGGAGGGGTGAGGGATGGGGACAGGGACCCGTCACTGCCCCGATGGCACCCTGGGGACACGGGGACAGGAGGGGTGAGGGATGGGGACCGGGACCAGGACCCATCACTGCCACGATGGCACCCTGGGGACACGGGGACAGGAGGGGTGAGGGATGGGGACAGGGACCAGGACCCGTCACTGCCACGATGGCACCCTGGGGACACGGGGACAGGAGGGGTGAGGGATGGGGACAGGGACCAGGACCCATCACTGCCACGATGGCACCCTGGGGACACGGGGACAGGAGGGGTGAGGGATGGGGACAGGGACCAGGACCCGTCACTGCCACAATGGCACCCTGGGGACACGGGGACAGGAGGGGTGAGGGATGGGGACAGGGACCAGGACCCATCGCTGCCACGATGGCACCCTGGGGACACGGGGACAGGAGGGGTGAGGGATGGGGACAGGGACCAGGACCCATCACTGCCACGATGGCACCCTGGGGACACGGGGACAGGAGGGGTGAGGGATGGGGACAGGGACCCGTCACTGTCCCAATGGCACCCTGGGGACACGGGGACAGGAGGGGTGAGGGATGGGGACAGGGACCAGGACCCATCACTGCCCCGATGGCACCCTGGGGACTCGGGGACAGGAGGGGTGAGGGATGGGGACCGGGACCAGGACCCGTCACTGCCCCGATGGCACCCTGGGGACACGGGGACAGGAGGGGTGAGGGATGGGGACAGGGACCAGGACCCGTCACTGCCCCGATGGCACCCTGGGGACTCGGGGACAGGAGGGGTGAGGGATGGGGACCGGGACCAGGACCCATCACTGCCACGATGGCACCCTGGGGACACGGGGACAGGAGGGGTGAGGGATGGGGACAGGGACCAGGACCCGTCACTGCCCCGATGGCACCCTGGGGACTCGGGGACAGGAGGGGTGAGGGATGGGGACAGGGACCCGTCACTGTCCCAATGGCACCCTGGGGACACGGGGACAGGAGGGGTGAGGGATGGGGACCGGGACCCATCGCTGCCACGATGGCACCCTGGGGACACGGGGACAGGAGGGGTGAGGGATGGGGACAGGGACCAGGACCCATCACTGCCACGATGGCACCCTGGGGACACGGGGACAGGAGGGGTGAGGGATGGGGACAGGGACCCGTCACTGTCCCAATGGCACCCTGGGGACACGGGGACAGGAGGGGTGAGGGATGGGGACAGGGACCAGGACCCATCACTGCCCCGATGGCACCCTGGGGACACGGGGACAGGAGGGGTGAGGGATGGGGACCGGGACCAGGACCCATCACTGCCACGATGGCACCCTGGGGACACGGGGACAGGAGGGGTGAGGGATGGGGACCGGGACCAGGACCCATCACTGCCACGATGGCACCCTGGGGACTCGGGGACAGGAGGGGTGAGGGATGGGGACCGGGACCAGGACCCATCACTGCCACGATGGCACCCTGGGGACACGGGGACAGGAGGGGTGAGGGATGGGGACAGGGACCAGGACCCGTCACTGCCCCGATGGCACCCTGGGGACTCGGGGACAGGAGGGGTGAGGGATGGGGACAGGGACCCGTCACTGTCCCAATGGCACCCTGGGGACACGGGGACAGGAGGGGTGAGGGATGGGGACCGGGACCCATCGCTGCCACGATGGCACCCTGGGGACACAAGGGAGGGGGAGAGGGACCAGGACCCATCACCACCACAATGACACCCTGGGGACACGGGGACAGGAGGGATGGGGACAGGCACCAGGACCACGCCTGCCCTGATGGCACCCTGGGGACAAGGATGTTGGGGGGGGTGGAAGCCTCTGGGGACCCTGGTGGCCTGGGTGGTTTTGGGGAGACCCCGAAGGCAGAGCTCGGAGAGGTCGGGGGGACCTTGGCGGAGCAGTTTGGGGTCGCGGGGGGCAGAGGCCGGGGCGTGGGGGAGACCCGGGGGGGGAGATGGGGGCGCAGACCTGGCGCTGGCAGCCCTCGACGATGATGAGCTTCTGCTGGGGGGACGTGCGGGCGAAGACGATCTCGGTGTGGTTCTGCAGGATCTCGTCGATCTGCTCCGACGACATGTCCTTGAGGTCGGTGCCGTGGATCACGCAGGCCTTGGCGTCCCTGGGGAGCGAGGACACCGGGGGGGGGGGGGGGGGCTGAGGCCAGCCCAGCACCCTGCGCCCCAGGGCTCCCCTCTTTCCCTGCACCCCAAAACCGCTCCAGGGTCCCCTGCACCCCAACAAGCCCCGAGATGCACCTCTGCATGGATCCAACCCAACAGCTCAACACCCTGCACCCCAAACTTCATCCCCTGCACCCCAACACCTCTCCAGCACCCCATAGCTCAATGCCCTGCACCCCAACACCCCATAGCTCAACACCCTGCACCCCAACCTTCACCCCCTGCACCCCAACACCTCTCCAGCACCCCATAGCTCAACACCCTGCACCCCATCCTTCATCCCCTGCACCCCAACACCTCTCCAGCACCCCATAGCTCAACACCCTGCACCCCAACACCCCATAGCTCAACACCCTGCACCCCAACCTTCACCCCCTGCACCCCAACACCTCTCCAGCACCCCATAGCTCAACACCCTGCACCCCATCCTTCATCCCCTGCACCCCAACACCCCATAGCTCAACACCCTGCACCCCGTCCTTCATCCCCAGCACCCCAACACCCCATAGCTCCACATCCTGCACCCCAACCTTCACCCCCTGCTCCCCAACACCCCATAGCTCAACGCCCTGCACCCCGTCCTTCATCCCCAGCACCCCATAGCTCAACACCCTGCACCCCAACCTTCACCCCCTGCACCCCAGCACTTCTCCAGCACCCCCCGCACAGCACCCTGCTGCTTTTGCACCCCAAAACCTCTCCCAAGTCCCCCCCCCCCCCGGTGCACCCCCGCCCTACCTGGGGTTGACCTGGCTGACGGGGATGTTGAGGCGGGCGGCGATGTCCTCCACCGTCTCGTTGCCCTCCGAGATGATGCCCACGCCCTTGGCGATGGCCTTGGCCGTGATGGGGTGGTCGCCGGTCACCATGATCACCTGGTGGGGAGGGACAGGGACCCATGAAGCCCCGGCCGGAGGGGGGGGTCCCTGGGGTGCCGGGGCTGGGGGGGGGGTCTCACCTTGATGCCGGCGCTGCGGCACTTGCCCACGGCGTCGGGCACGGCGGCCCTGGGGGGGTCGATCATGGACATGAGCCCCACGAAGCAGAGGTTGTCGGTGGCGAAGTTCACGTCGTCGCAGTCGAAGGCGAAGCCCTTGGGGTACTGCTCCTCGGGCAGGTAGAAGTGGCAGAAACCTGGGGGGGGAGGAGGATGAGACCCCCCTTCCTGCACCCCAAAACCACCTGCACAACCCCCAGCATCCCTGCTGGCACCCCCAGAGCCCCCTTCTACCAGGACCGGCTGCCCCAGGGACCCCCCCAGACCCCCAACTATACCCAGGAGCTGCTGCCCCAGGGACCCCAGGACCCCCCAGCCCCACGTCTTGGACACGCTCGTCCCAGGGACCCCAGAAGCCCCCAGGACCCCAAACCCAGGACATGCTCACCCTGGGGACCCCAGGGACCCCCCCCCTCTGGGCCCCCAATCCTCTACCCAGGACGCACTCGCCCAAGGGACCCAGGGACCCTCCCAGACCCCCACCAGGTCCCCCAGGACCCTCGTCCTATACCCAGGAACCCCGGCACCCTCCTGGGACCCCCATCCCCTACCCAGGACCCCCATCCCCTACCCAGGACCTGCTTGCCCAGGGACCCTGGAGACCCCCTGACCCATATCCAGGACCCCCGGGACCCCCGTCCCGTACCGAGGACGCGCTCGCCCAGCCCGCCCAGCTCCAGGTAGGCGTTCTGGAAAGCCTCCTTCATCTCCTCGTCCAGGGGCTGCTCCTTGCCCTGCAGCAGGATGGTGGAGCAGCGGTCCAGGATCCGCTCCGGGGCCCCCTTCATCACCAGCAGGTACCGGTTGTCGTTGGGGTCCTCGGTCTCGTGGATGGAGAGCTGCGGGCAAAGCGGGGGGGTGGGTCAGGCCCGGGGTGCCCCAACCTGCCCCCCCACACACACACCATGGGATTTTCCGGGCCGGTGCCCCCCGGGAATCCCGTCCTGCCAGCGCGGTGCAGGGGATTAGCGTGACGGGCTGGGACCGCGGCAGGACCCGGCCCCCCGGCGCGGGGGCCTGGGGGGCCCAGCGGGCACCGAGGGGGCACCGGGGGCCTGCGGGCGTGGGGAGGTCCAGAGGGTCTCGGGGGACCCAGAGGGTCCAGGGTCTGGGGGGAGCCATGAGGTCTGGGGGTACCTTCCAGGGGTGGGGGGACCCAGAGGGGCTTGAGGGACTTGTGGTGGCCATGAGGGCTTGGGGGACCCGGAGGGTCTTGGGGACCCTATGGGTTTGGGGGGACCCAGAGGGTCTAGGAAGGCTTGGGGGAGCCATAAGGACCAGGGGGACCCTGTGGGTTTGGGGGGACCTGGAGGGTCTTGGGGGGTCATGAGGACTTTGGGGGATCTGGGGGAGCCCCCCAAGGGCTTTGGGGGCCAGGAGGGGTGGGCGGGAGCCAGAGGGTCGGGGAGTTTGGGGAGAACTCTACAGGTTTTGGGGGCACCCTCTGGGTTTGGAGAGGTTTGGGGGGACCCAGAGGGTCCGGGGGATCTTAGGGGCCCCCAAAGGGATTTGGGGGCCATAAGGGGCGGGGGGACACTGCAGGTCCGGGGGTTCTCCCGAAGTTTTGGGGCTCCCCCCATACCTGGTACTTGTTGGTGGAGTTGAAGGGGATCTCGGCCACTTTCTTGTTCCTCTCCCTCATGACCTTGACGGAGCCGGACGAGAGCTCGATGCACTTGAGCAGGGCCGACTCCGAGGCGTCCCCGGCCACGTCGCGCTGGGGACGGGGACAGCGTGAGCAGCGGGGCGACGCCGCAGCCCCCCCCGAACCCTTCCTGTGCCCTGGGGACCCCCCAGAGCCCCCCAAAACCCTTCTCACATCCCAGGGACCCTCCAGAGACCCCTGAACCCTTCCCACACCCCAGGGACCCTCCAGAGACCCCCAAACCCTTCCCATGCCCCAGGGACCCTCCAGAGCCCCCCAAACCCTTCCCACATCACAGGGACCCTCCAGAGACCCCCAAACCCTTCCTGCACCCCAGGGACCCTCCAGAGACCCCCAAACCCTTCTCACATCCCAGGGACCCCCCACAGCCCCCCCCCAAAGCCTTCCCACATCCCAGGGACCCTCCAGAGACCCCCCCAAACCCTTCTCACATCCCAGGGACCCTCCAGAGAACCCCCCAAACCCTTCCCACACCCCAGGGACCCTCCAGAGACCCCCAAACCCTTCTCACATCACAGGGACCCCCCACAGCCCCCCCCCAAAGCCTTCCCACATCCCAGGGACCCTCCAGAGACCCCCCCAAACCCTTCTCACATCCCAGGGACCCTCCAGAGACCCCCAAACCCTTCCTGCACCCCAGGGACCCTCCAGAGACCCCCAAACCCTTCCCACACCCCAGGGACCCCCCACAGCCCCCCCCAAACCCTTCCCACACCCGAGGGATCCCCCAGAGCCCCCCAAACCCTTCCCACATCCCAGGGACCTTCCAGAGCCCCCCCCCAAACCCTTCCCATGCCCCGTGGACCCCCCAGAGACCTCCCCCAAACCCTTCCCACACCCCGGGGACCCCCCCAGACCCCCCCGGCCCCTCACCTTGAGGATGGGCACGTTCTCCTGCCCCCCCTTGAAGACGGCCCGGTTGCAGAGCCCCGCGATGTGGGACAGGGCCACCCACGTGGCCGAGCTCTTGTCAAAGGCGGTTCCTGGGGGGGGGGGGGGAATGGGGGGCAATCAGTGGGGTGCTGAGATCGGGGACCCCCTCCCCAGGGCACCCTGCCCAGGTGCCCCCTCCCCCCCCAAGGCTCTCGTCACGGCACCCCGAAAGCCCCCATTTCCCCAGCCCAGTGTCCCCAGTTCCCCCTCCGGGGACCCCAATTCCCCCCTCCCCAATTCCCCCCGAGCAGCTCGGCAGTCCCACCCCCCCCAGCCTGACCCCCCACCCCAGTTCCCCCAGTCCACCTCTCCCCTTGCCCCCTTTCTCCCCCCCAGCCCCTTTTCCCTAACTCCAGCCCCCCCACTAGCCCCCTGCCCAGTATCCCCCAGTTCCTCCCTAGTCTCTCCCATTACTCCCAGCCCAGCATCCCCCAGTGCCTCCCCAGTCTCCCCCAGTCTCCCCCATTCCCCCCAGCCCAGCATCCCCCAGGTCCTCCCCAGTCCCCCCATTACCCCAGCCCAGCATCCCCCAGGTCCTCTCCAGTCTCCCCCCGTCCCAACATCCCCCAGTTCCTCCCCAGTCTCCCCCAGTCCCACCATGACCCCCAGCCCAGCATCCCCCAGTACCTCCCCAGTCTCCCCCATTCCCCCCACTACCCCACAGCCCAGCATCTCCCAGTGCCTCCCCAGTCTCCCCCAGTCCCCCCACTACCCCACAGCCCAGCATCCCCCAGTGCCTCCCCAGTCTCCCCCAGTCCCACCATGACCCCCCCCAGCCCAGCATCCCCCAGTGCCTCCCCAGTCTCCCCCAGTCCCACCATGACCCCCCCCAGCCCAGCATCTCCCAGTGCCTCCCCAGTCTCCCCCAGTCCCACCATGACCCCCCCCAGCCCAGCATCTCCCAGTGCCTCCCCAGTCCCACCATGACCCCCCAACCCAGCATCCCCCAGTTCCCCCCCGTCGCCCAGCCCCCATTCTCCGCAGCCCGGCCCCCCCAGCCCAACCCCCCCCAACCCAATAACACCCCTTTCCCCCCCCGCACCGGACTGGTCCTCGGTGGTGTCGGCCTCGTGGATCTGGTTGTCGAACCACATGTGGGCCACGGTCATGCGGTTCTGGGTGAGGGTGCCCGTCTTGTCGGAGCAGATGGTGGAGGTGGAGCCCAGCGTCTCCACCGCCTCCAGGTTCTTCACCAGGCAGTTCTTGCGCGCCATGCGCTTGGCCGTCAGCGTCAGGCACACCTGGGGGGGCCGGGCGTCGCACGGGGCCCCCCGGTGCCCCCAGGCTGGGGGCGTGGTGGGGTGCCCCCCCTCGCAGCCGCGGCCCTGGGACTCGGCCCCCCGTCGCACCCGAACCTGGACCCACAGCGCCCCATTGCACCCACAGCCCCGGACCCACAGCACCCACCCCATTGCACCCACAACAACCCATTGCACCCACAGCCCTGGGACTCGGCCCCCCGTCGCACCCACAGCCCTGGGACTCGGCCCCCCGTTGCACCCGAACCTGGACCCGCAGCCCCCCATTGCACCCACAGCCCCGGACCCACAGCACCCACCCCATTGCACCCACAACAACCCATTGCACCCACAGCCCTGGGACTCGGCCCCCCGTCGCACCCGAACCTGGACCCACAGCGCCCCATTGCACTCACAGCTCTGGGACTCTCAGCCTCACATTGCGCCCAAACCTGGACCCACAGCACCCCATTGCACCCACAACCACCCATTGCACCCACAGCCCTGGACCCACAGCACCCCGTTGCACCCAAACCTGCACCCACATCCCCCCACTGCACCCACAGCCCTAGACCCACAGCCCCCCATTGCACTCACAGCACCCCATTGCACCCTAACCTGATTCCTCAGCCCCCAATTGCACCCACAGCACCCCATTGCACCTGAACCTGGGCCCACAGCACCCCTTTAGGTCCCTACGCCCTGGACCCACATCCCCCCTTTGCACCCTAACCCGATCCCCCAGCCCCACATTGCACCTCAGCCCTGAACTCCCAGCACCTCTTTGCACCCCCAGCCCCACATTACACTGCCAGCCCCCCATTGCACCCCCCAGCCCCCCTGTATCCCCCTTTGGCCCCCCCGCCGCCCCCCAGCGTCCCCCCACGCACAGTGACGGTGGCCAGCAGCCCCTCAGGCACGTTGGCCACGATGATGCCGATGAGGAAGATGACGGCCTCGAGCCAGGTGTAGCCGAGGATGAGGGAGAGGATGAAGAAGGAGATGCCGAGGAAGACGGCGACGCCGGTGATGAGCTGGATGAAGTGCTCGATCTCCACGGCGATGGGCGTCTTGCCCACCTCCAGCCCCGAGGCCAGCGTGGCGATGCGCCCCATCACCGTCCGGTCCCCCGTGGCGATCACCACCCCCCGCGCCGTGCCTGGGGGCGCGGAGGGGGCTCACGCGGGGCCCCGGGACCCCCACGCGGCCCCCCAGCCGGCCCCGGGACCCCAAAGCAGCCCCACAGCTCTCCCTGGGACCCCAAAGTGGCAACAGGACCCCAAAGAGGCACCCACCCCCCCTGGGACCCCAAAGTGGTCCTAGGACCCCAAAGCAGCCCTACAACTGTCCCCGGGACCCCAAAGTGGCAACAGGACCCCAAAGTGGCACCCACCCACCCTGGGACCCCAAAGTGGCCCCGGGACCCCAAAGCAGCCCCACAGCTCTCCCTGGGACCCCAAAGTGGCAACAGGACCCCAAAGTCCAACTTTGGGACCCCCAAAGAAGCCCTACAGGTCTCCCTGGGACCCCAAAGTGGCAACAGGACCCCAAAGTGGCACCCACCAACCCTGGGACCCCAAAGCAGCCCCACAGCTCTCCCTGGGACCCCAAAGTGGCAACAGGACCCCAAAGCCCAACTTTGGGACCCCCAAAGCAGCCCAGGGACCTCTGCACCCCAGAACAGCCCCAGGGAGCCCAAAACAGCCCTAAACCCCCCCTCTGGGAGCCCCAAAACCTGCTCAGGGACCCCCAGAGGGTCCTGAGCCCACCCAGGGCCCCCCAGCCCTGCTGGGGCCCCCGCGCCGCCGGCTCACCCTCGACGCAGTTGGTGGAGAAGAAGGTGATGTTGCGGGTCTCCAGCGGGTTGTCGTGGGTGCAGTCGGGCGAGCGGGTCTGGGGCTCCGACTCGCCGGTCAGCGACGAGTTATCGACCTGGGGGGGCCGCGTCAGCCGGGGGGGGGATGGAAACCAGGTGCCCCGGGGATGGGCTGTGCGCATGGCACGGGCAGGGGGGCTGCAGGGCTGGGGCGTGCTCTGCAAGCTTGGGGGGGTCCTTGCAGGTGGAGAGGGAATTGGGGGGGGGTCTGCAAAGCTGGGGGAGCTTGGGGGAGCTCTCTGCAAGGTTGGGGGTCCGGGGGGCTCATGCAGAGTGTGGGGGGGCTCTCTGCAAGGTTGGGGGTCCGGGGGGCTCATGCAGAGTGTGGGGGGGCTCTCTGCAAGGTTGGGGGTCCGGGGGGCTCATGCAGAGTGTGGGGGGCTCTCTGCAATGTTGGGGGTCTGGGGGGCTCTCTGCAAAGTTGGGGGGCTGCTAGGGGGCCCCCCAGGGGCTGGGGGGGGCTCTGTAGACCCATATGCAGTGGGGTGGGGTCTCAAGGGGGGCATGCAGAAGTTAGGGGGTTGGTGGGGGGCTGGAGGGGGCTGTGCAGAGGTGGGGGGCTTGGGCAGGCTCTGGGGGGCTCGGGGGGGGCCCCCACCTTGCAGCCGTGGGCCGAGATGATGCGCAGGTCGGCCGGGACTCGGTCCCCTCCCTTCACCTCCACCAGGTCCCCGACGACGACTTCCTCCGCGTTGAGCTGCATCTTCTCCCCTTCCCGGATCACCAGGGCTTGCTGGGGGGGGCGAGGGGGGGACACGGCACGTTGGGGGGGGGACAAAACCCTCCGGCACCCCCTCCTCCTCCTGCATCCCTCCCCGATATCTGTCCCCCCCCCGGGGGCACCTGGGGCACCATGTTCTTGAAGGACTCCATGATCTTGGAGCTCTTGGCCTCCTGGTAGTAGGAGAAGCATCCGGTGATGATGACGACGGCCGCGAGGACGATGCCCAGGTAGAGCTGTGGGGGGGACAGTGATGGGGGGGGGGGGGTCAGCACGGCACAGCCCCCCAGCACAGTGCACCCCAAACACCCCTGCACTCGTCCCCCAGCACGGTTACCCCCTCGTGCCCCCACCGCGCCCCGCTGCCCTGCATTGCCCCCCATGCACAGCTGCCCCCCACTGCACCCCAGTCCTCCAGGCACCATTGCCCCCCAGTGCACCCCAGTTCTCCAGGACAATTGCCCCCCAGTGCACCCCAGTTCCTGGGCACAGTTGCCCCCCATGGCACCCCAGCCCCCCAGGACAATTGCCCCCCATTGCAGCCCCATTCCCAGGCACCATCACCCCCCATGGCACCCCAGCCCCCCAGGACAGTTGCCCCCCAGTGCACCCCCATTCCCAGGCACCATCACCCCCCATGGCACCCCAGCCCCCCAGGACAGTTGCCCCCCATTGCACCCCGGATCCTGGGCACAATTGCCCCCCATGGCACCCCAGCCCCCCAGGACAGTTGCCCCCCATTGCACCCCGGATCCTGGGCACAATTGCCCCCCATTGCACCCCAGCCCCCCAGGACAGTTGCCCCCCATTGCACCCCGGATCCTGGGCACAATTGCCCCCCATTGCACCCCAGCCCCCCAGCACAGCTGCCCCCATGGCCCCCATGGCGCCCAGGCCCAGCTGCCCCCCGCGCTGCCCACGTTGTCGTTGGAGGGCTCGTCCTCGGTGCCGGCCTGGATGCCGTAGGCGAGGAAGCAGAGGATGGCGCCGATCCAGAGCAGGATGGAGAAGCCGCCGAAGAGCTGGCGGCAGAACTTGACCCACTCGGGGGTGGTGGGCGGCGGCGTGAGGGCGTTGGGGCCGTCCCGCGCCAGGATCTCCTGCGCCTTGCTGTGGGTCAGGCCCTGCGGCGGGGGGGGGGCGTCAGAGCGGGGCCTCGGGGCGCCCCGACGGGGAGCCCCACGGGGAGATGGGCCCCCACAGGGACCCCCCAAAAGAGACCCCAACAGGGACCCCAAAGCAGAGATGGACCCCAACAGGGACCCCCCGAAAGAGACCCCAACAGGGACCCCAAAGGGGAGATGGACCCCAACAGGGACCCCCCGAAAGGGACCCCAATGGGGACCTCAAAGGGGAGATGGACCCCAACAGGGACCCCCCCCAAAAGAGACCCCAACAGGGACCCCAAAGCAGAGATGGACCCCAATGAGGACCCCCCGAAAGAGACCCCAAAGGGGAGATGGACCCCAACAGGGACCCCCCAAAAGAGACCCCAACAGGGACCTCCAATGGGGAGATGGACCCCAACAGGGACCCCCCCCAAAAGAGACCCCAACAAGGACCCCAAAGGGGAGATGGACCCCAATGAGGACCCCCCGAAAGAGACCCCAAAGGGGAGATGGACCCCAGTGGGGACCCCAAAGGGGGAGACCCACATGGAGTGATGGACCCCAACAGGGACCCCAACAAGGACCTCCAATGGGGAGATGGACCCCCACAGGGACCCCCTGAAAGAGACCCCAACAGGGACCCCAAAGCAGAGATGGACCCCAACAGGGACCCCCCGAAAGGGACCCCAATGGGGACCTCAAAGGGGAGATGGACCCCAATGGGGACCTCCAAAAAGGACCCTCAAAAGGGGAGATGGACCCCCAAAAGGGACCTCAGAAGGGACCCCCACAGGGAGAGATAGACCCCAACAGGGACCCCCCCAAAAGAGACCCCAACAGGGACCCCAAAGGGGAGATGGACCCCAATGGGGACCCCCCAAAGGGGACCCAAAAAGGGGGAGACCCACAGGGAGAGATGGACCCCAACAGGGACCCCCCCAAAAGAGACCCCAACAGGCACCCCAAAGGGGAGATGGACCCCAACAGGGACCCCCCCAAAAGAGATCCCAACAGGGACCCCAAAGGGGAGATGGACCCCAATGGGGACCCCCCAAAGGGGACCCAAAAAGGGGAGACTCACAGGGAGAGATGGACCCCAACAGGGACCCCCAGCAGGGGAGACCCACAGGGGAGAGGGGAACCCCCAAAAGGGACCCCCGCTCCTGGGGGGGCCCTCACCTGCACGCAGTCCGTGTTGTATTTCCGACAGACCTCCTCGATGGACATCTTGTGCTCCGTCTGCGGGAGAGGGGTGAGACCCCGACCCCCCAGGCTGCTCGGGACCCCCCCCGCACT